>NW_025334155.1:82334-235262 GCF_014858855.1 Bufo gargarizans | reverse complement strand
ATACACACCATACACACACAGTACTACACACACCACCACACATACCATACACGCACAGTACACATTCGTCAGTAGGTGGCCCAGTACCCTCCACTCCCACTTACCACCAGTTTGCTGGACATGGAGCTCCAGAGCAGTTTGGTCTGAGAGGCTTCGTCCAGCGCCTGACTGATAAATGTCTGTAATCTCTCAAACGCAGCGATGGAGTCTGCAAGAGACGCGTCCTGTGCGAGAGAGACCAGATGTGTAATATACTGCGTGTATAACCTGCGGGGAGGGGGGACCCCGGAGTATAGGACTGGTCTGTAGACTGCCACAAATCTACATACAGCCTGACACCATGTGTTATACTCTTGTCACATCCAGAGCTGCAGTCACGATTGTGTTGGTTTCCTGCTAGTTGGCACTTTGTAGCAGCTCATATCTCCCCGCTAGTGCCTGCTCAGTGTCTCAGTTATCTTATTCTCTAGTCACATCCAGAGCTGCAGTAAGAATTCCCAAACTACAAAAGCTCATATTGCTCTGCTGTTCCGAGCTCAGACCGTGGCCTCATGCGGGGATCCGGCCGGGGTCCAGTTAGGCCTCATGCAGGCGGCCATATCCCATTTTCTGTCCACAGATCCTTGTGAAATGGGAGGTAACAGGTTGTATGATCGCCTTAAATCACATAAAAGAGTTACGAGTACAGCTTTGGGTGTGACTGGAGTATAAAACATGATATAGTTTATTTAGCATGGAGATGTATGGTCCTGCAGGCAAAAAGCTAACAGGACATTAGCAGAACTGTGATATCAGCTTTGGGTATAACTAGAGTATAGGATGTAACTCGAGGTGGCAGCGGGCAAGGGTGACATATTGTGTTAACAGGACTATAAATGCAGCTTTGTTTGTAAGTAGAGTATTTGTAACTAAATCATTGATTCAACAGGGGCAGCAGGAAGATGTGACCGTCTGCAGTCCTAGTAACTACAGCTCTGGATGTGACTAGAGTAGAAGAGATGATATGGCTCAAGATCAGAACTGTCTGTGTAATACGCTGTACCTTTAGGGGTGTCAGCCGCGATAGAAGTAGTGAATACTGCTGTACGTGATTCCTGAACGGCTCCATCAAGACCCTCTGCAGCAGCACGTGGATGGGGGTCTCCGATCGCTCCCCAATCAGCTGCAAGAGGAGTTTCCTGTTCTCCTTCCAGTAGCTGCTGCAGAAAACAGAGAGAACAGCGGCGTTACTGAGGGAGAAAAGTGGCGGCAAACACCCAGCTCTCCAGGAGGCTGCAGGACAGAGCTGGGCAGACATGGAGAATGGGAAAGCAGGTGACGTCCTGTAAGCAGTGTCGGACTGGGGTACCTAGGGGCCACTAGTAAAATGTATTTTGTGCAGGGGGTGGGAGACTAGGGGCCCACCTTGCTCAGGGGCCCACCGGGGGATTCCCCTGTACCCCTGTGGGCCAGTCCGAGCCTGCCTGTAAGGGAGCAGGAATGGTGACCACCCAGCTCTCCAGGAGGCTGCAGGACAACGCTGGGTGACATCCCCTATGGGGGCAGCAGTAGAGGCCTGAGAGGGTAACTGGTGACACCCAGCTTTCCCAGGATGAGATATCTGCCCATTCCTGCAGTGACATTTACTCCCCTCAGTTGGCAGATTTGGCGTTTACGACTTTGGGAAAGCTGGGTGACGGCGGCGGGGTGGTACCAGTGGTGCCGCAGGCTGGTGCCAGTGGTGCCGCGGGGGGTATCCGTACCGGCGGCGCCGCGGGGGCCGTACCGGCGGCGCCGCAGGGGGCCGTACCGGCGGCGCCGCAGGGGGCCGTACCGGCGGCGCCGCAGGGGGCCGTACCGGCGGCGCCGCAGGGGGCCGTACCGGCGGTGCCGCAGGGGGCCGTACCGGTGGTGCCTCGGAGGTGGTACCGCGGGTGCTGTACTGGTGGTGCCGCGGGTGCTGTACTGGTGGTGCCGCGGGGGCTGTACTGGTGGTGCCGCGGGGGCTGTACTGGTGGTGCCGCGGGGGCTGTACTGGTGGTGCCGCGGGGGCTGTACTGGTGGTGCCGCGGGGGCTGTACTGGTGGTGCCGCGGGGGCTGTACCGGTGGTGCCGCGGGGGCCGTACCGGTGGTGCCTCGGGGGTGGTACCGCGGGTGCTGTACTGGTGGTGCCGCGGGTGCTGTACTGGTGGTGCCGCGGGGGCTGTACTGGTGGTGCCGCGGGGGCCGTACCGGTGGTGCCGCGGGGGCCGTACCGGTGGTGCCGCGGGGGCCGTACCGGTGGTGCCGCGGGGGCCGTACCGGTGGTGCCGCGGGGGCCGTACCGGTGGTGCCGCGGGGGCTGTACTGGTGGTGCTGCTTTCTTACCTCGATTGTTTGGCCGATCTTTCGAATCCTTTCATCACCAGAAAATCCGTGAATGCGGAAATGTATCTGCAAGAAGGACAAAAGACGGCTAATGATGGGCAGTGTCCTCATATTAAATACTCTGTGCTGCTGTGAGCCTCCAGAAGACTCCAAACATCACAAAGCTGCATTTCTCTTTAAAGGGCTAGACTTATGTAAAGATATCTCTGCTTGCTGTCAGTGACCGAACACCCAGAGGTGGTTGCTGTGGTATGCAGTCAAGACGTCAGCACCACACATCTCTCCTGTCCTGATAGTTTGTTACAATGTGTCGGTCTGGAGTCAGGGATGTTTACACCAGGGAGGATTCTGTAGACTGATACATTGTAACAACCCCTCAGCTGTGTTATGGTGGAGGCAGAGGCTTTCAGTGCATAAGGGATAATTTAGAGCAGAAGTGCATGTGTGCTAGTGTATACTGGTGTGTACTGGTGTGTTCTAGTGTATACTGGTGTGTACTGGTGTGTTCTAGTGTATACTGATGTGTACTGGTGTGTGCTAGTGTATACTGGTGTGTTCTAGTGTATACTGATGTGTACTGGTGTGTGCTAGTGTATACTGATGTGTACTGGTGTGTTCTAGTGTATACTGATGTGTACTGGTGTGTGCTAGTGTGTACTGGTGTGTGCTAGTGTATACTGGTGTGTACTGGTGTGTGCTAGTGTATACTGGTGTGTACTGGTGTGTGCTAGTGTATACTGGTGTGTACTGGTGTGTGCTAGTGTATACTGATGTGTACTGGTGTGTGCTAGTGTATACTGGTGTGTACTGGTGTGTGCTAGTGTATACTGGTGTGTACTGGTGTGTTCTAGTGTGTACTGGTGTGTGCTAGTGTATACTGGTGTGTACTGGTGTGTTCTAGTGTATACTGATGTGTACTGGTGTGTGCTAGTGTATACTGGTGTGTACTGGTGTGTGCTAGTGTATACTGGTGTGTACTGGTGTGTGCTAGTGTATACTGATGTGAACTGGTGTGTGCTAGTGTATACTGGTGTGTACTGGTGTGTGCTAGTGTATACTGTGTGTACTGGTGTGTGCTAGTGTATACTGGTGTGTACTGGTGTGTGCTAGTGTATACGGATGTGTACTGGTGTGTACTGGTGTGTGCTAGTGTATACTGGTGTGTTCTAGCGTATACTGGTGTGTGCTAGTGTATACTGGTGTGTACTGGTGTGTTCTAGTGTATACTGATGTGTACTGGTGTGTGCTAGTGTATACTGGTGTGTGCTAGTGTATACTGGTGTGTACTGGTGTGTGCTAGTGTATACTGGTGTGTACTGGTGTGTGCTAGTGTATACTGATGTGAACTGGTGTGTGCTAGTGTATACTGGTGTGTACTGGTGTGTGCTAGTGTATACTGGTGTGTACTGGTGTGTGCTAGTGTATACTGGTGTGTACTGGTGTGTGCTAGTGTATACTGATGTGTACTGGTGTGTACTGGTGTGTGCTAGTGTATACTGGTGTGTTCTAGCGTATACTGGTGTGTGCTAGTGTATACTGGTGTGTACTGGTGTGTTCTAGTGTATACTGATGTGTACTGGTGTGTGCTAGTGTATACTGGTGTGTACTGGTGTGTGCTAGTGTATACTGGTGTGTTCTAGCGTATACTGGTGTGTGCTAGTGTATACTGGTGTGTACTGGTGTGTTCTAGTGTATACTGATGTTACTGGTGTGTGCTAGTGTATACTGGTGTGTGCTAGTGTATACTGGTGTGTACTGGTGTGTGCTAGTGTATACTGGTGTGTACTGGTGTGTGCTAGTGTATACTGGTGTGTTACTGGTGTGTGCTAGGTGTATACTGGTGTGTACTGGTGTGTGCTAGTGTATACTGGTGTGTACTGTGGTGTACTAGTGTGTACTGGTGTGTGCTAGTGTATACTGGTGTGTACTGGTATGTGCTAGTGTATACTGGTGTGTAATGTGGTGTAACTAGTGTGTGCTAGTGTATACTGGTGTGTACTGGTGTGTGCTAGTGTATACTGGTGTGTATTGGTGTGTGCTAGTGTATACTGGTGTGTACTGGTATATGCTAGTGTATACTGGTGTGTACTGGTGTGTTCTAGTGTATACTGGTGTGTACTGTGTGTGCTAGTGTATACTGGTGTGTACTGGTGTGTTCTAGTGTATACTGATGTTGTACTGGGGTGTGCTAGTGTATACTGGTGTGTGCTAGTGTATACTGGTGTGTACTGGTGTGTGCTAGTGTATACTGGTGTGTACTGGTGTGTGCTAGTGTATACTGGTTGTGTACTGGTGTGTGCTAGTGTATACTGGTGTGTACTGGTGTGTGCTAGTGTATACTGGTGTGTACTGTGGTGTACTAGTGTTACTGGTGTGTGCTAGTGTATACTGGTGTGTACTGGTATGTGCTAGTGTATACTGGTGTGTATGTGGTGTACTAGTGTGTGCTAGTGTATACTGGTGTGTATTGGTGTGTGCTAGTGTATACTGGTGTGTACTGGTATATGCTAGTGTATACTGGTGTGTACTGGTGTGTTCTAGTGTATACTGGTGTGTACTGGTGTGTGCTAGTGTATACTGGTGTGTACTGGTGTGTTCTAGTGTATACTGAGGTGTACTGGTGTGTGCTAGTGTATACTGGTGTGTACTGGTGTGTACTGGTGTATACTGTGTGTACTGGGTGTGCTAGTGTATACTGATGTGAACTGGTGTGTGCTAGTGTATACTGGTGTGTACTGGTGTGTGCTAGTGTATACTGGTGTGTACTGGTGTGTGCTAGTGTATACTGGTGTGTAGTGTGCTAGTGTATACTGATGTGTACTGGTGTGTACTGGTGTGTGCTAGTGTATACTGGTGTGTTCTAGTTGTATACTGGTGTGTGCTAGTGTATACTGGTGTGTACTGGTGTGTTCTAGTGTATACTGATGTGTACTGGTGTGTGCTAGTGTATACTGGTGTGTACTGGTGTGTGCTAGTGTATACTGGTGTGTACTGGTGTGTGCTAGTGTATACTGGTGTGTACTGGTGTGGTGCTAGTGTATACTGGTGTGGTACTGGTGTGTGCTAGTGTATACTGGTGTGTACTGGTGTGTGCTAGTGTAATACTGGTGTGTACTGGTGTGTGCTATGTTGTACTGGTGGGTGCTAGTGTATACTGGTGTGTACTGTGGTGTACTAGTGTGTACTGGTGTGTGCTAGTGTATACTGGTGTGTACTGGTATGTGCTAGTGTATACTGGTGTGTACTGGTGTGTGCTAGTGTATACTGGTGTGTATTGGTGTGTGCTAGTGTATACTGATGTGAACTGGTGTGTGCTAGTGTATACTGGTGTGTACTGGTGTGTTCTAGTGTGTACTGGTGTGTGCTAGTGTATACTGGTGTGTACTGGTGTGTTCTAGTGTATACTGATGTGTACTGGTGTGTGCTAGTGTATACTGGTGTGTACTGGTGTGTGCTAGTGTATACTGGTGTGTACTGGTGTGTGCTAGTGTATACTGATGTGAACTGGTGTGTGCTAGTGTATACTGGTGTGTACTGGTGTGTGCTAGTGTATACTGGTGTGTACTGGTGTGTGCTAGTGTATACTGGTGTGTACTGGTGTGTGCTAGTGTATACTGATGTGTACTGGTGTGTACTGGTGTGTGCTAGTGTATACTGGTGTGTTCTAGCGTATACTGGTGTGTGCTAGTGTATACTGGTGTGTACTGGTGTGTTCTAGTGTATACTGATGTGTACTGGTGTGTGCTAGTGTATACTGGTGTGTGCTAGTGTATACTGGTGTGTACTGTGTGTGCTAGTGTATACTGGTGTGTACTGGTGTGTAGTGTACTGTTACTGTGGTGCTAGTGTATACTGAGTGTGAACTGGTGTGTGCTAGTGTATACTGGTGTGTACTGGTGTGTGCTAGTGTATACTGGTGTGTACTGGTGTGTGCTAGTGTATACTGGTGTGTACTGGTGTGTGCTAGTGTATACTGATGTGTACTGGTTGTGTACTGGTGTGTGCTAGTGTATACTGGTGTGTTCTAGCGTATACTGGTGTGTGCTAGTGTATACTGGTGTGTACTGGTGTGTTCTAGTGTATACTGATGTGTACTGGTGTGTGCTAGTGTATACTGGTGTGTGCTAGTGTATACTGGTGTGTACTGGTGTGTGCTAGTGTATACTGGTGTGTACTGGTGTGTGCTAGTGTATACTGGTGTGTACTGGTGTGTGCTAGTGTATACTGGTGTGTACTGGTGTGTGCTAGTGTATACTGGTGTGTACTGTGGTGTACTAGTGTGTACTGGTGTGTGCTAGTGTATACTGGTGTGTACTGGTATGTGCTAGTGTATACTGGTGTGTAATGTGGTGTACTAGTGTGTGCTAGTGTATACTGGTGTGTACTGGTGTGTGCTAGTGTATACTGGTGTGTATTGGTGTGTGCTAGTGTATACTGGTGTGTACTGGTATATGCTAGTGTATACTGGTGTGTACTGGTGTGTTCTAGTGTATACTGGTGTGTACTGGTGTGTGCTAGTGTATACTGGTGTGTACTGGTGTGTTCTAGTGTATACTGATGTGTACTGGTGTGTGCTAGTGTATACTGGTGTGTGCTAGTGTATACTGGTGTGTACTGGTGTGTGCTAGTGTATACTGGTGTGTACTGGTGTGTGCTAGTGTATACTGGTGTGTACTGGTGTGTGCTAGTGTATACTGGTGTGTACTGGTGTGTGCTAGTGTATACTGGTGTGTACTGTGGTGTACTAGTGTGTACTGGTGTGTGCTAGTGTATACTGGTGTGTACTGGTATGTGCTAGTGTATACTGGTGTGTAATGTGGTGTACTAGTGTGTGCTAGTGTATACTGGTGTGTATTGGTGTGTGCTAGTGTATACTGGTGTGTACTGGTATATGCTAGTGTATACTGGTGTGTACTGGTGTGTTCTAGTGTATACTGGTGTGTACTGGTGTGTGCTAGTGTATACTGGTGTGTACTGGTGTGTTCTAGTGTATACTGATGTGTACTGGTGTGTGCTAGTGTATACTGGTGTGTACTGGTGTGTACTGGTGTATACTGGTGTGTACTGGTGTGTGCTAGTGTATACTGATGTGAACTGGTGTGTGCTAGTGTATACTGGTGTGTACTGGTGTGTGCTAGTGTATACTGGTGTGTACTGGTGTGTGCTAGTGTATACTGGTGTGTACTGGTGTGTGCTAGTGTATACTGATGTGTACTGGTGTGTACTGGTGTGTGCTAGTGTATACTGGTGTGTTCTAGTGTATACTGGTGTGTGCTAGTGTATACTGGTGTGTACTGGTGTGTTCTAGTGTATACTGATGTGTACTGGTGTGTGCTAGTGTATACTGGTGTGTACTGGTGTGCTAGTGTATACTGGTGTGTACTGGTGTGCTAGTGTATACTGGTGTGTACTGGTGTGTGCTAGTGTATACTGGTGTGTACTGGTGTGTGCTAGTGTATACTGGTGTGTACTGGTGTGTGCTAGTGTATACTGGTGTGTACTGGTGTGTGCTAGTGTGTACTGGTGTGTGCTAGTGTATACTGGTGTGTACTGTGGTGTACTAGTGTGTACTGGTGTGTGCTAGTGTATACTGGTGTGTACTGGTATGTGCTAGTGTATACTGGTGTGTACTGGTGTGTGCTAGTGTATACTGGTGTGTATTGGTGTGTGCTAGTGTATACTGGTGTGTACTGGTATATGCTAGTGTATACTGGTGTGTACTGGTGTGTGCTAGTGTGGTAAAGGTGAATTGCGTTATGGTCGGTGGTAACAGAATCCATAACGCAATTCTGCTTTTACCACCAAATGAAGCGTGAACAAATTTCATAACATGAAATTTGCTCATCCCTAGTGACAACTTTTGTGGGGTAATATGATTTTTTACTGGTTGTGTCACCCAGCTTTCCCAGAACTAAACTGAATTTAAAAGCTTGAATTAAGGAATGAAGTGCAGTAAACTGGACGCTGCGGACGTACGGGTGCCCCAAATCCTGTGACCCCGCAGCATGTGACAGGGGAGGCATCTGCGGAATGTGACCGATGCCAGCCGCGCTATTTATAGGGAGGGAAGTGGGCGAAAGGTATCCAGAGACGCCGGCGTATCTAATCCTCTCCTGTGTGATACTGCCTGCTGAGCTGTGTATCTAATCCTCTCCTGTGTGATACTGTCTGCTGAGCTGTGTATCTAATCCTATCCTGTGTGATACTGTCTGCTGAGCTGTGTATCTAATCCTATCCTGTGTGATACTGTCTGCTGAGCTGTGTATCTAATCCTATCCTGTGTGATACTGTCTGCTGAGCTGTGTATCTAATCCTCTCCTGTGTGATACAGTCTGCTGAGCTGTGTATCTAATCCTCTCCTGTGTGATACTGTCTGCTGAGCTGTGTATCTAATCCTATCCTGTGTGATACTGTCTGCTGAGCTGTGTATCTAATCCTATCCTGTGTGATACTGTCTGCTGAGCTGTGTATCTAATCCTATCCTGTGTGATACTGCCTGCTGAGCTGTGTATCTAATCCTATCCTGTGTGATACTGTCTGCTGAGCTGTGTATCTAATCCTATCCTGTGTGATACTGTCTGCTGAGCTGTGTATCTAATCCTATCCTGTGTGATACTGTCTGCTGAGCTGTGTATCTAATCCTCTCCTGTGTGATACTGTCTGCTGAGCTGTGTATCTAATCCTATCCTGTGTGATACTGTCTGCTGAGCCGTGTATCTAATCCTATCCTGTGTGATACTGTCTGCTGAGCCGTGTATCTAATCCTCTCCTGTGTGATACTGTCTGCTGAGCTGTGTATCTAATCCTATCCTGTGTGATACTGTCTGCTGAGCCGTGTATCTAATCCTACCTGTGTGATACTGTCTGCTGAGCTGTGTATCTAATCCTATCCTGTGTGATACTGTCTGCTGAGCTGTGTATCTAATCCTATCCTGTGTGATACTGCCTGCTGAGCTGTGTATCTAATCCTATCCTGTGTGATACTGCCTGCTGAGCAGTGTATCTAATCCTATCCTGTGTGATACTGTCTGCTGAGCAGTGTATCTAATCCTATCCTGTGTGATACTGTCCCCAGAGCTGTGTATCTAATCCTATCCTGTGTGATACTGTCTGCTGAGCTGTGTATCTAATCCTATCCTGTGTGATACTGCCTGCTGAGCTGTGTATCTAATCCTATCCTGTGTGATACTGCCTGCTGAGCTGTGTATCTAATCCTCTCCTGTGTGATACTGTCTGCTGAGCTGTGTATCTAATCCTCTCCTGTGTGATACTGCCTGCTGAGCTGTGTATCTAATCCTATCCTGTGTGATACTGTCTGCTGAGCTGTGTATCTAATCCTATCCTGTGTGATACAGTCTGCTGAGCTGTGTATCTAATCCTCTCCTGTGTGATACTGTCTGCTGAGTTGTGTATCTAATCCTATCCTGTGTGATACTGTCTGCTGAGCGGTGTATCTAATCCTATCCCGTGTGATACTGTCTGCTGAGCTGTGTATCTAATCCTATCCTGTGTGATACTGTCTGCTGAGCTGTGTATCTAATCCTATCCTGTGTGATAGTCTGCTGAGCTGTGTATCTAATCCTCTCCTGTGTGATACTGCCTGCTGAGCTGTGTATCTAATCCTATCCTGTGTGATACAGTCTGCTGAGCTGTGTATCTAATCCTCTCCTGTGTGATACTGCCTGCTGAGCTGTGTATCTAATCCTATCCTGTGTGATACAGTCTGCTGAGCTGTGTATCTAATCCTCTCCTGTGTGATACTGCCTGCTGAGCTGTGTATCTAATCCTCTCCTGTGTGATACTGTCTGCTGAGCGGTGTATCTAATCCTCTCCTGTGTGATACTGTCTGCTGAGCTGTGTATCTAATCCTCTCCTGTGTGATACTGCCTGCTGAGCTGTGTATCTAATCCTACTGTCTGCTCAGTGACTGTATCTCAGCCGGTCATGGTGGGCACCCTAATAGGGGGCAGTATATAGATAAGCGGCTTATGCAGCTAGGGGCGCCTCTTATGCGACCGCTGTGACTGCCAGGCTGGAGATAACCCTCATCATCTGCAGGGTCCTGGAAGGAAACCTCCAGCGACATGTCTCCGCACAGGAAACTGTTGCTCTTCACTGATCCTAATGTACACTGCATCTATTACTCCAGTCACATCCAAAGCTGCACCCACAATTCAGTCTCGAGTTACCAGATGAGTTCAGGTGACAGTTCGGAGGCGATGGTTAGCTCACGTGCTCAGTGTGCAGATAAACTACAGGCAGCTTCCAGCAGAATTTTGAATGCAGCTCTGGATGTGATTGAGCACAGGCTGAAGAGGGTGGCAGGACATGTACTCACCCCGTGTAGACCTGGAGGAGACGAGCCTCTTCTGTCAGGAGGTAGAGGTCCTGGATGTCCCCCGCCAGCCGCCCGGGAGACTCCTTTAGGGTCTGGAAACATCCGGTGGTCACATCCCAGACGCCGTGAAACCTTTCATTCAGAAGCTTCATCAACGTCAGGTAATCGTTCCCTAAAGGATCCGGAACATCTGGGAAATAATGTAACTATATCAGTGATGTCATCAGCAGGGGGCGGGGCTGTGACTACCTCTCAGGATACACAGGCAGGTTGTCAGCAGTAATAAGGTGTGTGATCTCATGTCATTAGATCAGTGATGTCATCAGCAGGGGGCGGGGCTGTGACAACCTCTCAGGATACACTGGCAGGCTGTCAGTCATGTGGGGCCGTACGTTCCGGCTGAGTTTATAATCACCTGTGACCTGTAATAATCTGCTCAGGACGACGGTGTGTATCTGTGACAGCGACGATAAGAAGTCTTCCTCTGATCTCAGGAGGTTCTCCGTTTCTATGAGGATCACGTTCTGTAAATGACAGGGACTATTATTACACCGCAGTCCATGAGGTCTACTCTAGTCACCTCCAGAGCTGCGCTCACAGTCGTTCAGGAGAGGAATGCATTTACATTGTTTGAGTGCAGCTCTGGAGGTGACTGGAGGTCTCAGTGTGAAGGTAACGGCTCCGGGTGCGGACAGGTTTCATAAAGATGAGAAGTGATTGGAGCTGCAGTACCAGACGCCGCCATGTACAGATGAGGCGCTGTTTCTGGAATCCCCCACAGCTGCTGTAACCTGACACGTCGGATACGTTTGGCCCATTGCGTCTTCTCCAGGCCCCAGGACTCGGTCAGGGGCTCCAGCGTCCACAGGGTCTACAGATTACTGTCCGGCATCTCCCTACCTTCTTGGTGGATTCATCGATCGGCCTCCTGACATCTTTCCCGCTGGGGTCACGACGGGCCAGCCTCCGGGGTAGTGAGGTCCCACTGGGCCTGGACATGACGTCTGATCTCGGGGTTCAGCATGGGTCACACATCCATCATCTGTGGGGGGACAGAGGAGGAGATGAGGAGCGGGGCGCACAGTGACGCAGTGTATCCTATCAACTCCCCAGTCCCTACCAGTCCCTACCCTCAAGGGGTTACTTCTACCCGATGACAACCATACAGGCTGGTACCCAGCTTTCCCAGAGTCCTGAGTGGCTGATTTGCCTAGCTATCCCATATCACGGCATACAGGTTTACGGTTCAGGGCCCTCGGAAAGCTGGGTGATGCTGTGAGGGCAGGCCCTGCTTTCCCAAGTTCCAAGTTAAAAAATAAATAAAAAGGAGCTGCAGTATAAAGGATGGGGTAGTGTCAGAACTGCAGTCTGAACTTCTGACGAGACAGGACGTGAACTGGAGACTCCAACAGACACCAGTTAGCTGACCCTAAATGAATGGTATTTGTTTAATATAAACTTATAAACTATGTTACTATGTAATATAATCAACGCTACGATATGACCATACTGCAATATAGCCCCCTGTATAACGTGACTGTACTGTAATATACTGTTCTGTAATATGGCTCCTGTATAACGTGACTGTACTGTAATATACTGTTCTGTAATATGGCCCCTGTATAACGTGACTGTACTGTAATATACTGTTCTGTAATACGGCCCCTGTATAACGTGACTGTACTGTAATATACTGTTCTGTAATATGGCCCCTGTATAACATGACTGTACTGTAATATACTGTTCTGTAATATGGCCCCTGTATAACGTGACTACTGTAATATACTGTTCTGTAATATGGCCCCTGTATAACGTGACTGTACTGTAATATACTGTTCTGTAATACGGCCCCTGTATAACGTGACTGTACTGTAATATACTGTTCTGTAATATGGCCCCTGTATAACATGACTGTACTGTAATATACTGTTCTGTAATATGGCCCCTGTATAACGTGACTACTGTAATATACTGTTCTGTAATATGGCCCCTGTACAACGTGACTGTACTGTAATATACTGTTCTGTAATATGGCCCCTGTATAACGTGACTGTACTGTAATATACTGTTCTGTAATACGGCCCCTGTATAACGTGACTGTACTGTAATATACTGTTCTGTAATATGGCCCCTGTATAACGTGACTGTACTGTAATATACTGTTCTGTAATATGGCCCCTGTATAACGTGACTACTGTAATATACTGTTCTGTAATATGGCCCCTGTACAACGTGACTGTACTGTAATATACTGTTCTGTAATATGGCCCCTGTATAACGTGACTGTACTGTAATATACTGTTCTGTAATATGGCCCCTGTATAACGTGACTGTACTGTAATATACTGTTCTGTAATATGGCCCCTGTATAACGTGACTGTACTGTAATATACTGTTCTGTAATATGGCCCCTGTATAACATGACTGTACTGTAATATACTGTTTTGTAATATGGCCCCTGTATAACATGACTGTTCTGTAATATACTGTTCTGTAATATGGCCCCTGTATAACATGACTGTACTGTAATATACTGTTTTGTAATATGGCCCCTGTATAACGTGACTGTACTGTAATATACTGTTTTGTAATATGGCCCCTGTATAACGTGACTGTTCTGTAATATACTGTTCTGTAATATGGCCCCTGTATAACGTGACTGTACTGTAATATACTGTTTTGTAATATGGCCCCTGTATAACGTGACTGTACTGTAATATACTGTTTTGTAATATGGCCCCTGTATAACATGACTGTTCTGTAATATACTGTTCTGTAATATGGCCCCTGTATAACGTGACTGTACTGTAATATACTGTTTTGTAATATGGCCCCTGTATAACGTGACTGTACTGTAATATACTGTTTTGTAATATGGCCCCTGTATAACGTGACTGTACTGTAATATACTGTTTTGTAATATGGCCCCTGTATAACATGACTGTTCTGTAATATACCTGTTCTGTAATATTACCCTGTATAACCTGACTGTACTGTAATATACCTGTTCTGTAATATTACCCTGTATAACCTGACTGTACTGTAATATACTGTTCTGTAATATGGCCCCTGTATAACCTGACTGTACTGTAATATACTGTTCTGTAATATTACCCTGTATAACCTGACTGTACTGTAATATAGCCCCTGTATAACCTGACTGTACTGTAATATACTGTTCTGTAATATGGCACCTGTATAACCTGACTGTACTGTAATATACTGTTCTGTAATATTACCCTGTATAACCTGACTGTACTGTAATATACTGTTCTGTAATATTACCCTGTATAACCTGACTGTACTGTAATATACTGTTCTGTAATATTACCCTGTGTAACATGACTGTACTGTAATATACTGTTCTGTAATATTACCCTGCTGCAACATCACAACAAACTGAAAAAGTGGTGTTAAACAGGCAGGAAGTGCTCAGACCCACAGGCAGTTGTGCATCTATATACAGGGGGGCAGGTCCTGCACTTGTGGCCTGTTGCTAATGGCGATCCCCAGCAGAAATGCAATGAGTGGAGGCTGTCCGCAGCGAACCACAAGTACCACAATGGACGTCCTACACAGGATAGCAATTATGTGGATGTGATGAACAGTATAACAATAACAAGGCGCACTCCGCCGTCTTACTAACCCTTCAAACTGATGTTAAAATTGAGAGATTAGCCGACACATCCCGCTGTGGAGGACATGGCTGAGCCCGAGTACCGCGCCAAGGACCCAACACTCACCTACCTGGGCCGTATGGACAATACCAGGGGCCAGTGGGCGAATTACAGGAGCGTCAGGTCCGACTCCCAGCAATCTCCAGCATGTGACCATGCATACAATGGGAGGAGGCAGAGAGCTCTGAGCCCCACCCAGTACCCGCTGGTACGGCCCGGGCCTCACAGGTGCACCGAAATGTAGGCTGTGGATGGAAATAAAGGCACATTTAACCCCTTAAGGACTCAGCCCTATTTCACCTTAAGGACTTAACAGCCAAACCAAACTCATTATTTATGGCCCTAATTCTGTAGTTTACAGAAACACCCCATATGTGGTTGTAAACTGCTGTACGGGCACACGGCAGGGCGCAGAAGGAAAGGAATGCCATACGGTTTTTGGAAGGCAGATTTTGCTGGACTGTTTTTTTTTTACACCATGTCCCATTTGAAGCCCCCCTGATGCACCCCTAGAGTAGAAACTCCAAAAAAGTGACCCCATTTTAGAAACTACGGGATAGGGTGGCAGTGTTGTTGGTACTAGTTTAGGGTACATATAATTTTTGGTTGCTCTATATTACATTTTTTGTGAGGCAAGGTAACAAGAAATTGCTGTTTTGGCACCGTTTTTATTTTTTGTTATTTACAACATTCATCTGACAGGTTAGATCATGTGGTATTTTTATAGAGCAGGTTGTCACGGATGCGGCGATACCTAATATGTATACTTTTTTTTTATTTATGTAAGTTTTACACAATGATTTCATTTTTGAAGCAAAAAAAATCATGTTTTAGTGTTTCCATAGTCTGAGAGCCATAATTTTTTCAGTTTTTGGGCGATTACTTTGGGTAGGGTATGATTTTTTGCGGGATGAGATGACGGTTTCATTGACACTATTTTGGGGTGCGTGTGACCTTTTGATCGCTTGCTATTACACTTTTTGTGATGTAAGTTGACAAAAAATGGTTTATTTAGCACAGTTTTTATTTTTTATATTTTACGGTGTTCATCTGAGGGGTTAGGTCATGGGATATTTTTATAGAGTCGGTCGATACGGACGCGGCGATACCTATACCTACCATGTATTTTTTCCCTATTTTTTGCAATTTTTTTTAACTTTATTTGGGGAAAATGATGTTTTTGTTTATTTTTATTTGAAACTTAATTTTGGGGGGGGGGGGGAAACATAATTTTTTAAACTTTTTTTTTAACTTTTTTTTTGTCCCACTTTGGGATTTCAACTTTTGGGGGTCTAATCCTTTACAATGCATTCCAATACGTCTGTATTGGAATGCATTGGCTGTATGAGTAATACTGTGTGTATTACTCATACAGCTTCCGGCCTGTGAGATCCAGGGGGCTGATCTCACAGGCTCGTCACCGGAAGACAGCGCAATGCCTTACTTAGGCCTCTTTCACATGGGTGCGTTGCGGGAACACACGCGATTTTTCAGCTCGAGTGCAAAACATTGTAATTCACAGAAGTTCGGGCTTGGGATCGGTGTTCTGTAGATTGCATTATTTTCCCTTATAACATGGTTATAAGGGAAAATAATAGCATTCTGAATACAGAATGCATAGTACAATAGCGCTGGAGGGGTAGAAACTCCAATGTAAATCTGCCTGCTTTCCATCCACAGCCTACATTTCGGTGACCTGTGAGGCCCGGGCCATACCAGCCGGTCTTGGGTGGGACTCGCAGACTCCTCCCTCCTCCCATTGCTGGCGTGGCTGCATGCTGGAGGTAACTGGTGAGGATGCTGTGAGTCGGACAATATGGACCCGCTATAATGTTAACCTGATGTAAAAGGACTTATGTCATATAGCTTCACCGCAATATGACTAAGGCGACTTTCACACTTGCAGCAGGACGGATCCGACAGGCTGTTCACCATGTCGGATCCGTCCTGCCGCTATTTCGCCGGACCGCCGCTCCGTCCCTATTGACTATAATGGGGACGGGGACGGAGCTCCGGCGCAGCACGACGGTGCACGGTGAAAGCCGCCGGACTAAAAAGTCCTGCATGTCCGACTTTTTAGTCCGGCAGCTTTTGCCGTGCACCGTCGTGCTGCGCTGGAGCTCCGCCCCGTCTCCATTATAGTCAATGGGGACGGAGCAGCGGAGCGGCGGCACGGCGAAATAGTGGCAGGACTATGTGATATGACCGCACTGTGATATGACCACAGTGTAATATGACTGCCCTATGATGTGACTGCCGTACGATATGACCAACCTGTGATATGACTGCCCTGTAATATGACCGCAGTGTGATATGACCGCAGTGTGATATGACCACTGTGTGATATGACTGCCCTATGATGTGACTGCCGTACGATATGACCAACCTGTGATATGACTGCCCTGTAATATGACCGCAGTGTGATATGACCGCAGTGTGATATGACCGCAGTGTGATATGACCGCAGTGTGATATGACCGCACTGTGATATGACCGCACTGTGATATGACCGCAGTGTGATATGACCGCACTGTGATATGACCGCACTGTGATATGACCGCAGTGTGATATGACCGCAGTGTGATATGATTCTGCTGCCATTTAACCTTTTTCATCCCAGGTCACAATTCTAGAAATATGATGCTGATTAATAATAATGATAATATTAATAATCGTTGCTCCAGTAATATTTAACTTTTGCTCTTTTTACAAGGAGCCGATGAGAATATCCGGTCACATCAATAATTATCAGCGGAATATTCTCAGAAGTGACAGCGTATACACGCACGATGCCGAGGAGGACTCCTGATCTGTAGGATATGACGGTATTATTTATATTGCGTATCCAAGATGTATATTACTGTATGTGTATATATATATATATATATATATATATATATATATATATATTAGTTTCATATGTATATTGTTTATGACAGATATTTATGTAGAATGACTGGGCGTGTCATGCAGTCCCAGGGTCGGAGGTCACACATGGCTATGCACCCTATAGCTACACACGGTGAGCTGTGTGAACACGTCTGACAGCCGCCATATAATTATCTTCCACACCCTCCCCGGAATCCAGAGAACCAGATGTGAAACGATTGTAAGAAATGGCTGACAACTAGAGATGTGGGGGAGGGTTGTCGGAATTACACCGTCCAACAATGAGCGACCGGTTCACCAATTATTTACTTTAATTTATCAAAAGGAGCAAAATCCCGCACAGGACGAGACGCCAACAGGGGGTCACGGTCATAAGGGAGCGGCTTTTCTGAGGGATGTTGCTCATATAAAAAGGGGTGGTTAAATTAATATCAGACCCCCGAGCATACCCCTATAGTAATATCAGACCCCAGAGCATACCCCTATAGTAATATCAGACCCCCGAGCATACCCCTATAGTAATATCAGACCCCAGAGCATACCCCTATAGTAATATCAGACCCCAGAGCATACCCCTATAGTAATATCAGACCCCAGAGCATACCCCTATAGTAATATCAGACCCCAGAGCATACCCCTATAGTAATATCAGACCCCCGAGCATACCCCTATAGTAATATCAGACCCCAGAGCATACCCCTATAGTAATATCAGACCCCCGAGCATACCCCTATAGTAATATCAGACCCCGAGCATACCCCTATAGTAATATCAGACCCCCGAGCATACCCCTATAGTAATATCAGACCCCCGAGCATACCCCTATTGTAATATCAGACCCCAGACCAGACCCCTATAGTAATATCAGACCCCAGAGCATACCCCTATAGTAATATCAGACCGCAGACCAGACCCCTATAGTAATAACACACCCCAGACCAGACCCCTATAGTAATATCAGATCCTAGACCAGACCCCTATAGTAATATCACACCCCAGACCAGACCCCTATATTAATATCACACCCCAGACCAGACCCCTATATTAATATTAGATCCTAGACGAGACCCCTATAAAAATATCACACCCCAGACCAGACCCCTATAGTAATATCACAGCCCAGACCAGAGCACTATATTAATATCTCACTGCACGGGGGAGCCGGAGCATCACGGGAAGCGCGTGTTTCATGCGCTCAGATGCCGTGGTCAGGATTGACCACGGCATCTGAAGTGCAAAATGTCCGCAGCCGACATGACCGCCTGTTGCGGACAATAGCCGCGAGTGTCTGCTATAAGAAACAGCAGGCACCCCGCCTTTTAAAGACGGCCTGGTCAGGTAGGGGTTAATACTAAACCCCAGACCAGATCCCTGTATTAATATCACAGCCCAGACTAGACACCTATAGTAATATCAGACCCCAGACCAGATCCCTGTATTAATATCACAGCCCAGACCAGACCCCTATACTAATATCAGACCCCAGACTTCACTTTCCGCCTCTTGAGCAGCTCTGCCCTACACTGCCTGTGGTCCTATGCTGCAACGTCCGGATAAGAGGCCGGAGTGCGGAGGGCGCGTGTACAGGATGATAATGGCTGCTCTCTGGCAACTGAGCGAAAATGACAAGGGGGCTAAAAAACAAGCGACTCTCAGTAAAGCCGCGAAAGCTGACGTGTCTCTACTGGATGCCAGGCCAAGGCCAGTGTACCGAAACGTGTCAGAATGATGCGTTTCAGTAGATTGGTCTTTGCCATGCATCAAGTAGGTAACCCCAATCCACTGACCAACACTACAACCAGTATAATCCAGTATATACGACAGTCTAATGACCAGTGACCACTACTAACACTGTAACACCCCAGAGTTGTGTTACTGCACGCTTCTACCCCGCTACTATCTTCTAAGAGCCTTTATACTGTCATCTGATATCATTTACATTATGTCTTCCCAAAAATGTGCATATAAATCCATGTTAAATGCAATTGTTCATGTAATTTGCCTGGCTACCAGTAGGTGGCAGCAACACATTGGCAGGTACAAGTTTACAGTTTAGTGTATCTGAGCTGGAATGGATTATTTCAGCTTAGCTCCCACTCTGTGGAGAGGTGGACTGGTCCCACATCCTGCAGTTTGGGTGAAGAAGGAAGTTAGTAAGAGTGTAGCCCACCCCCTGCTAGGGGTAGGGTGTGTGTGTGTGTGTGTGTGGTGTTCCCCTGCTTAGAGAAGTCAGCAAGGACCTAGTCTCGGCTGAGACTTGACCATATACCCAGCTTGAGCACCTTCAGCTCTGCTGGATGAGAGAAGCAGAAAACTACACACACCCTCCAGAGTTCCAAGAATAAAAGCATCCCCTGAGAATCCATCTTTGAGAAGTCCAGAGATCTAGGAGAAGCCAATTCCTCCTCAGATAGTCTGTCCCCACACAGCAGAAAGTACCAGATGTGCAGAAGCTAATCCTGCCATAGTTACAGAGCTACCAAGCAGACTTTTATCCTGCAAGCTCCACATTTAAAGCAGAAGTACTCATTCCTGACAATGATTGCCAAAACCTGCTGGGACCAAGAGACCAAAGCTTGTTATTTCAAGTAAAGCAACGTTTGATGTCCAGGCCTTTAGATGAAGTTCATTTATTCTGCCAAGTTCCTCTATTTCTCCTACTATCACTACACTCCCTACACTGTCTGTCCCTTCCTATGCTCAGCTCCCCCTGACTAAAACTCAGCCAAACACGTGTCATCGGGTGCTTTATAGCACCCAATGGCGCGTTACGGCCAGCCAATCACTGTAATGCCAGCAGCCAACATTGTAGCTGGCCAGCTATATGTGTTATATGTGTATACAGCTAAACCTGCCAAAAACCTTAATACAGTTCCTATGTTTATGGGTTAAAGACAAAAGCAGAGTTATTTACTGTGACATCATGTTTTGGATGTCATAACTGTTATAGTTTGTGTTCACAGAAGCAGAAAAAGATAATATGCCTTAAAAATTCATTTTGTAACGTAAGGTAAGCTCAGTGACACAGCAGAAACAACAGAAAGCATAGTGTTAATCTGTTGTTGCTGGGCAGCAGTCTAGACCAATCACAGCCAGCTTTTCACACAGCCTGTCTGGGAATTCCCCTAGCAGGAGCTGCTAGAATCATTATTCACCAGAGACAGGAGCTGAAGAGACATTCACTCCACTTAGAGCTGAGTTTTATGCAATCAAGAGGCCAAAATAGGAAGTTTAAACAGTTATATAATGTTCATATTGTTAGTATTGTGTTTAGATCTGTATACTGAACTAGATATATATGTGTTTACTTACAGTTCCACCAATTGCAACCATACAATTGCAAATACAAATTGCAAGCATACAAACCAGATTCCATACAAATTGCACACAAACTGCGAACTGCTCATACCAGATCATAAGCAATTGCAAACTGCAAACCAAGTTGAGCAAGCAGAACTATTAGTTAGTCCTCAGATAAACCTCTCAGAGAGATCATAAGGTGCTTATAATAACTTAAAGTGAGAGTACAGATACTCAAGAGAGAAATATATCCACCATTTTATGTTGAATGACAAGATGGAACAGTTGAACCACCATCTTATCACAAAATGGCAGATAGCATATCTTTTCAACACGTGTTTTGTACATGGGCTATCTGCTGCGGAGGCGGCAGTGTTATATGAGAAAAGTTGAAGTTAATAAAGAAGTTATGTCAAGCATTTGGTGTGCTCTATAAACCTACTGTTTCCATAGAACGGCGATAGAGGAATTACAGAGTAATAGACAGTCTGGTTGGACTAAAAGTCAGAGATATCAAAATTCTTCTAATGCCACAGCGCAAAAGGCACTTCATAGTGCTGCGCCTGCCACAAACATGGCTACGGCATTACAGTGCGTGCCAGAGCCGCCCTGCACGTTTATTGAGCATAGCGCTCGGGCACATCTGGTACTCGGCCAGGTGTTCGGCTGAGCATGCTCCATCATCACTTCCAGTGACCACTACTAAATCCAGTATAAACAGTCTAATAACCACTGACCTCAACTACAACCAGTATGAACCAGCACATACAACAGTCTAAAGACCACTGACCTCCACTACTACCAACAAATACAGCAGTCTAATGACCACTGACTTCCAGTATTACACATGTGGGGATTATAAAGCCAGGGATCAAACATTATAAGTTATTACAGAACAGTAAATCTCACCTGATGATGAACAACAACGTGACAAATGTGACAATCAGTGAAGCACAGGAGGAAAAATAAACAGGAAATGTGGCAACAAAGACTGAGGGGAAATGTGTCACTATGTGACTCCAAATATCCCTGATCTGTATCTTTCACTCAATCTCATATCTATCTCCTATCTAATATGTATCTATCTATCTAACCATGTATCTTCCAGCCTATCACCACGCAGAAGACAAGACAAGTGATGCTGTGCGGTGCAGCTGATTAATCACGTACAAAATGTCAGCACAAGGAACAATCCTGATATCAGGTAACCTACAAACTGTTCACCTACCAGTACATGCTGAGACTTGTAGTCTCAAAAAATAATGAAAAAATGCCTAGAGCATATTCTCCTGTCCTACAGTCATCCTCTCCTCTGAAATGGCTGATAACAGGGGGCAATAGACTGTATTCTCCTGTCCTACAGTCACCCTCTCCTCTGAAATGGCCGATAACAGGGGCAATAGATTGTATTCTCCTGTCCTACAGTCATCCTCTCCCCTGAAATGGCTGATAACGGGGGCAATAGACTGTATTCTCCTGTCCTACAGTCATCCTCTCCCCTGAAATGGCTGATAACAGGGGGCAATAGACTGTATTCTCCTGTCCTACAGTCATCCTCTCCCCTGACATGGCTGATAACAGGGAGCAATAGACTGTATTCTCCTGTCCTACAGTCATCCTCCCCCCTGAAATGGCAGATAACAGGAGGCAATAGACTGTATTCTCCTGTCCTACAGTCATCCTCTCCTCTGAAATGGCCGATAACAGGGAGCAATAGACTGTATTCTCCTGTCCTACAGTCGTCCTCTCCTCTGAAATGGCTGATAACAGGGGGCAATAGACTGTATTCTCCTGTCCTACAGTCATCCTCTCCTCTGAAATGGTCGATAACAGGGGCAATAGACTGTATTCTCCTGTCCTACAGTCGTCCTCTCCTCTGAAATGGCTGATAACGGGGGCAATAGACTGTATTCTCCTGTCCTACAGTCACCCTCTCCTCTGAAATGGCCGATAACAGGGGCAATAGATTGTATTCTCCTGTCCTACAGTCATCCTCTCCCCTGAAATGGCTGATAACGGGGGCAATAGACTGTATTCTCCTGTCCTACAGTCATCCTCTCCCCTGAAATGGCTGATAACAGGGGGCAATAGACTGTATTCTCCTGTCCTACAGTCATCCTCTCCCCTGACATGGCTGATAACAGGGAGCAATAGACTGTATTCTCCTGTCCTACAGTCATCCTCCCCCCTGAAATGGCAGATAACAGGAGGCAATAGACTGTATTCTCCTGTCCTACAGTCATCCTCTCCTCTGAAATGGCCGATAACAGGGAGCAATAGACTGTATTCTCCTGTCCTACAGTCGTCCTCTCCTCTGAAATGGCTGATAACAGGGGGCAATAGACTGTATTCTCCTGTCCTACAGTCATCCTCTCCTCTGAAATGGCCGATAACAGGGGCAATAGACTGTATTCTCCTGTCCTACAGTCATCCTCTCCCCTGAAATGGCTGATAACAGGGAGCAATAGACTGTATTCTCCTGTCCTACAGTCATCCTCTCCCCTGAAATGGCTGATAACAGGGGGCAATAGATTGTATTCTCCTGTCCTACAGTCATCTTCTCCCCTGAAATGGCTGATAACAGGGGGCAATAGACTGTATTCTCCTGTCCTACAGTCATCCTCTCCTCTGAAATGGCTGATAACAGGGGGCAATAGACTGTATTCTCCTGTCCTACAGTCATCCTCTCCCCTGAAATGGCTGATAACAGGGAGCAATAGACTGTATTCTCCTGTCCTACAGTCATCCTCTCCCCTGAAATGGCTGATAACAGGGGGCAATAGATTGTATTCTCCTGTCCTACAGTCATCTTCTCCCCTGAAATGGCTGATAACAGGGGGCAATAGACTGTATTCTCCTGTCCTACAGTCATCCTCTCCTCTGAAATGGCCGATAACAGGGGCAATAGACTGTATTCTCCTGTCCTACAGTCGTCCTCTCCTCTGAAATGGCTGATAACAGGGGGCAATAGACTGTATTCTCCTGTCCTACAGTCAGCCTCTCCCCTGAAATGGCTGATAACAGGGGGCAATAGACTGTATTCTCCTGTCCTACAGTCATCCTCTCCCCTGAAATGGCTGATAACAGGGGCAATAGACTGTATTCTCCTGTCCTACAGTCATCCTCTCCCCTGAAATGGCTGATAACAGGGGGCAATAGACTGTATTCTCCTGTCCTACAGTCATCCTCTCCCCTGAAATGGCTGATAACAGGGGGCAATAGATTGTATTCTCCTGTCCTACAGTCATCCTCTCCCCTGAAATGGCTGATAACAGGGAGCAATAGACTGTATTCTCCTGTCCTACAGTCATCCTCTCCCCTGAAATGGCCGATAACGGGGGCAATAGACTGTATTCTCCTGTCCTACAGTCATCCTCTCCTCTGAAATGGCCGATAACAGGGGCAATAGATTGTATTCTCCTGTCCTACAGTCATCCTCTCCCCTGAAATGGGTGATAACAGGGGGCAATAGACTGTATTCTCCTGTCCTACAGTCATCCTCTCCCCTGAAATGGCTGATAACAGGGGGCAATAGATTGTATTCTCCTGTCCTACAGTCATCCTCTCCCCTGAAATGGCTGATAACAGGGAGCAATAGACTGTATTCTCCTGTCCTACAGTCATCCTCTCCCCTGAAATGGGGGGGGAAGACATGCATCGCGAGGGAGAGGGTTGGTTGGGTATGAACAGGGGGATAGGGTTTATTAGGGCAAAAATAATATATTAATGTTTTGTTTTTGGTGAATTGTATTGTTTGAATTTCTAATTTCTAAAATTTTAGATAAAAAACAAAACAAAAGACGAGTAGCATATCACACACAGAGTGGAAGGAGCAGGATTCCTCAGCTCAGCAGTGCAGAGTATTTCAGGAGAGGAGTGTGCTGATCTTGTTGAAGATTGTGGACTAAGGCTGGGTTCACACGGGCGAGATTTCTGCGCGGGTGCAATGCGTGAGGTGACCGCATTTTACCTGGACTGAATCCGGACCCATTCACTTCTATGGGGCTGTGCAGATGAGCAGTGATTTCCACGCATTACTTGTGCGTTGCGTGAAAATCGCAGCATGCTCTATATTGTGCGTTTATAACGCAACGCAGGCCCCAAAGAAGTGAATAGGGCTGAGTGAAAATCGCAAGCATCCTCAAGCAAGTGCGGATTCGGTGCGATTTTCACACATAGTTGCTAGGAGACGATCGGGATGGGGACCCGATCATTATTATTTGTTATAAGGGAAAATAATAGCATTCTTAATACAGAATGCTTTCTAAAATAGGGCTGGAGGGGTTAAAAAAATAATTAAAAAAAAGTTACTCACCTTAATCCACTTGTTCGCGCAGCCCGGCTTCTCTTTTGTCTTCTTCTTTGCTGTGCAGGAGGAAAAGGACCTGTGGTGACGTCACTGCGCTCATCACATGGTCCGTCACATGATCCGTCGCCAGGGTGATGTATCATGTGATGGACCATGTGATGAGCGCAGTGATGTCAGCAAAGGTCTTTTACCCAGGTCCTGAAGAAAGAAGAGATGCCGGCTGCGCGAACAAGTTTAGGTGAATTAAATTATGTTTTATTTATTTTTTAACCCCTCCAGCCCTATTTTACAAAGCATTCTGTATTAAAAATGCTATTATTTTTCTCTAATAACCATGTTATAAGGGAAAATAATACAATGTACACAACACCTAACCCAAACCCGAACTTCTGTGAAGAAGATATGCTGATTTTTCTCATGCGCGTGCAAAAGCGCATTAAAATGTTTTGCACTCGCGCGGAAAAATCATGCATCTTATCCGGCCCAAATACATGACTCCCGTGTGAAAGAGGCCTACGAGTTACAAGGTGGAAAGAGCAGGGTCTCCAGCAGCACAGAGTATTTTAGGAGTGTGCCAGTTGTGTTGGAAAGGACAGACAGGATTACTGGTTCTCAAAAAGCTTAGAATCAACATTGAAAAATATATGGCACCAGAGGTGTGCGAGGACGCCATTACGATAGGACGGGTATGCCATCCAGGGCAGATTGCATATGTGGGCGACAGACTGAAGAATGGGGACAATTCGATCTGATAATTGGCGCCAGTCCTTGTAATGACTTATCTGTGGTTAACCCGCACCGGAAAGGCCTTTGACTTTCCACAATTACTCAATAAAGTGTTGCCTAAGACAGGAGAGAATCGGCCAGTCTTCTGGTAATTCGAGAACGTGGTTACGATGGAGAAAGCATCTGGAGACGAATCCTGTCAAGATTGATGCAAGTGCGGTATCATCGAGCCAGATACTTCTGGGGGAACCTGCCTGGCATGAACAGGCCTCTAGTAGCTACAGAAGACAAAGCGTCAAGATAGCTTGGAGCCTGGAAGAGTCGCGAAGTTCATCAAGATTCAAACCATAACTACCAGCCCCTGGTTTCTTCGTCCGGTGAAAAAATCACGAGTTCCCAGATATCATGGATAGGAAGGAGGACATCCGGTGGTGCACGGAGACAGAGAGGGTCTACGGATCCCCCCCGCACTATACGGACGTCTCAGAAATGAACCGCCGCTCCGGACAGAAGCTCCTGGGAAGGTCATGGAGCGTCCCGGTCATCCGGCATCTATTCGCCCCGCTGAAGGATTATTTTGAAAGTGTGTAGAAGCCACGGGGCCCCCACGCTGCAGATTTATCATGGAGACACTAGGTTTTATAATATTACATTATTATATAAAGAAAAAAAAATTAAGCCCCTTCGTCACCCGGCTCCCAAGTGCAATCAGCTACATCATCATCATCAAGTATTGTCTGCACGTCACTGATGTCCTCCTCAACCGTCTCTGGGTCAGGATCCTGACCGCTCGCAACACCAGCTCCCACGGCACTCTCCTCATCACTACTTTCCCGCCTACCGGAGGAAGCGGCGGATGTCTCCTCCACATCTTGGCTGGCCAGTAGCTGCTGTCCTCTAGTAGCTCGTACTCGCTGTGTAGTGGAGCTGAGCCCACAGCATATAACACTGTTTTACGCTGGCGCTTACTCCTCTATACCCCATCACTAACGCTGCGCTACCGCAGTAGTATCGCCACTGCTGCAGGAAAACACTAACTAATATAAATTCTATGGTTCCGCGCGGTTACACCACCATAGACTGAGCTGACCGTGAATACATTGTATTGTTTCATATATGTAGATGCATGCCTGCTTCAACCTCGCCGTCTCTTTCGCACGTGCCAATCCTCTTGATATGTAGGTGGATGTATATGGGAGTGGGATAAGGAGCCCTATGTTCTTACTGCAAAGCGAGCTTGCCCCGGCCGCTGGCAATGCTCCAGATGTGACTCGCTAGTTCGCACTCGGTATCGAGCGCTGTCTGACGTCACTGCACGAGATACGGATGGTTAGGAGTGTCAAAATCCAACGGGTTTCGGATAAGCGTTATCCTTCGTCAGGGATGCGGACTACTTCTCCTAGTGTTCATTATATCGGGTACTTTTCCCCTCCCATTATTAACTCTTCGTTTTCACTCATGCTTGTCTCCTTCATTCAAACGCCAATAATTTAATTTCTAAATTTTACCCTATTGGCACTAAAGTGTTCATATAAAAAATCCAGCAAATCCAACAAAACATGTGAAATTAAAAGAGAGAACAATTTGTTATTCCGCCCATCATTACACAATATAATTGCCAGACTAAGATGTTTAAAAAACATTGGGATATCCTGATAGAGGACAGAATAACAGGTGATTATATTCCCAAAGTCCCCAGATTCATATATAGAAAGGCTAGAAATGTGGGGAATATAGTGGCACCGACAAATAAATGCCTGGACACACGGGGAAATACCTCTAAAGTAAAACAATCTATACAAGGTTTCTTTCCGTATGGGGCATGTAGAAAGCTGAAATTAAAATCAATAGTTTATAGGTAAGCACAAAGGCCAAAAACATTAAAACATTGTATACAAAAACAACATTGTGTTTGGACCGATAAGAAGTCCAACACACAGACCCACAAAGACCAAGTTCAAATATAAGAGCATGAAAAAGACCACAAAATGTACATGCAATTCATAGAAATGGCATCAAAGACAGTGCAAGATACTTATCAAAATAGAAACAAAGGCGATCATGGTGTGCGGGTAATACGCCCACGGCAGGGCCGTCTTTACCAAGGGGCAAAAGGGGCAGCTGCCCCGGGCCCAGTTGCTCCTGGGGGGCCCAAGGCAGCTGCCTCTTGAGCCCTGCTAGCCACTGCCCCGGGTGTCAGGCTGTCAGCTACACAGGGGGTGCTGCCATGCCATGCCTGCAGTCACTGAGTCCAGGCATCGTACTGTTAGAGCTGTGAATGTGATCTAGGACCTTAGATGACATCATCACCATGTGACCAGTAACCTAGCAATATTACTGGTCACATGGCTATGAGGTCATCACAGGTCCTATCAGGAGTGTTGCAGGAGAAGTTTGCCTTAACTGTGGAGCTTTTTTGTGTGAAGATTACATCAGAAAAAGGTGACAGGAGCTGTTATGCTAATATACTGTAAACTACTGTATAGTGGGGTGCTGTATACTGTGTGGGGGCCTGTATACTGTGGGGGCCTGTATAATGTGTGGGACTGTATACTGTGGGGGTGCTGTATACTGTGTGGGGGCCTGTATACTGTGGGGGGCCTGTATACTGTGTGGGACTGTATACTGTGTGGGACTGTATACTGTGGGGGGGGGGCCTGTATACTGTGGGGGGGGGACTGTATACTGTGTGGGACTGTATACTGTGGGGGGGGGGGGCTGTATACTGTGGGGGGGGGGCTGTATACTGTGGGGGGGGGCTGTATACTGTGGGGGGGGGGGCTGTATACTGTGGGGGGGGGGCTGTATACTGTGGGGGGCTGTATACTGTGGGGTGCTATACTGCTCTACTGTATACTGTGAGGTGTTGTATACTGTGGGGTGCTGTATACTGTGGGCTGCTATACTGCTCTACTATATACTGTGGGGTACTGTATAGTGTGGGGTGCTATACTGCATACTGTGGGTTGCTGTATACTATAGGGTGCTATACTGCATACTGTGGGGTGCTGGGGTGCACTGTAACACTAGGGTGAGCCGAGCCCCGGTCTCCTTCCTGCAGAGCGGTGCCCACTTCCAGCCTGAGCCCAGCTGCCCAGAGCACTGATCCTGAGCCGCTGGAGTCTTCAGAACTGGAAGTATTTACAGTCATTCACTGGACTCTACCAGGTGTGTGGATTGTTTTGTGTGTGTGTGTTGTGGTGGAGGGCGTGATTGCCTGCTAGGGTGTGGGAAGGTGGGATCCAGGGGGCCCATGTAAATTTTTGCCCAAGGTCCAATCAATATTAAAGACGGCCCTGGCCCACGGTCACTCTCTTGACTGCGTTTTGGCGGGTTATCGCCTGTACGGCAAAATCTCGCCACTCTGGACCTGTATTTAGACTAGAAGAGCTCAAGCCCCTCTGGCATAACAAAGCTAACATCGAACATAGTAGTGCCATAGGGATGGATCAGGGCAAAGATATCCTTTGCCACAAAGCCCATCCCGAGGAGGAGCTCGACCACCCTCCCCCTAGGGGGGACATGCCTCATTGCCCTTCCATCGGAGATGGACAACGTTCCTACGGCCACCACCTGGTCCAGTTGTGGGCAGAGACCATACAGTCTCTCCCCTCCTTTGCTCTCAGAAGGCAGAGAGCCCGTGTCTGTCTGTCCAAAAGGACTAATCGATCTGCTCACCCTTTACCTCTATTGAATCTTTCCCTTGTCTAAGCGCCTCCAGGAGGCCTCCTTTTAGGAGCCGGAGCCGCTGCTGGGGGGGCAGATGGAGCAGACTCTGCCTCACTAACCTCCATCTCCACCTCCTCTCGTGCAGTCCCATCACCATCAGCACCAACATCTCCACTTCCAGCCGCTGCAGTCACACGTACTGCGCCATTCACACTGTCTGCGACTTTGGCTGCGGTTTTTGCAGGCCCCACAACCTTCACTCCATCACCTTTCTTCCCTGTTGGCCTCACACTGGTCAGACCTCCAGCGGCTGCATTCACAGCACCATTCACACTAGCTGCATTATCTGACGCAGTTTTTGCAGGAGGCGCCACATTCACACCATCACCATTTTTCACTCCAACACTCAATCCCTCACTCCCCAGAATGGCTGGAACATGATCCATCATGGGGGCAGCCATAGCGCTGCGGGTTAACCCTCTGGGCCATAACAGTTCTATGACCAACCCCAGCAGAGTCCGCCATTACAGAGTTCACATGGGCAGAGTCCTCCTCTGCCCCAGTAGTTCGCTCGCCTAGAGATCTTCTCGTCACCCTTCACCAACTCTCCTGCCTATGACAGCGGGACGGTCTGTTCAGTGGTATTAATTATAGACATGTATAATGGTAAGTGGCCCAACCAAGATCACAGAGAATGACCAGGTGCGCACCCCGCGTTACCCCCAGTACCGAAATAAAAGTAGTGAGTATCAGATATACGGTGGGGGGCACTCTATATCTGACAACTAATGGACAGTGAATAAAACTATTTATTCTAGATTGGATAAAACTACGAGATACATAGATAAAAAAATAAAAATCTATAAAATGTACATACAGTCAGGTCCATAAATATTGGGACATGGACACAATTCTATCATTTCTGGATCTATACACCACAATGGATCTGAAATGAAACAAACAAGATGTGCTTTACCTGCAGACTGTCAGCTTTACCTGCAGACTGTCAGCTGTACCTGCAGACTGTCAGCTTTACCTGCAGACTGTCAGCTTTACCTGCAGACTGTCAGCTTTACCTGCAGACTGTCAGCTGTACCTGCAGACTGTCAGCTTTACCTGCAGACTGTCAGCTTTACCTGCAGACTGTCAGCTTTACCTGCAGACTGTCGGCTTTACCCGCAGACTGTCGGCTTTACCCGCAGACTGTCGGCTTTACCCGCAGACTGTCGGCTTTACCCGCAGACTGTCGGCTTTACCCGCAGACTGTCGGCTTTACCCGCAGACTGTCGGCTTTACCCGCAGACTGTCGGCTTTACCCGCAGACTGTCGGCTTTACCCGCAGACTGTCGGCTTTACCCGCAGACTGTCGGCTTTACCCGCAGACTGTCGGCTTTACCCGCAGACTGTCGGCTTTACCCGCAGACTGTCGGCTTTACCCGCAGACTGTCAGCTTTACCTGCAGACTGTCAGCTGTAATTTGAGGGTATTTACATCCAACTCAGGTAAACGGTGCGGGAATTACAGCAGTTTGCATCTGTGCCTCCCAATTGTTAAGGGACCAAAAGTAATGGGACAATTGGCTTCTCCGCTGTTCCATGGCCGGGTGTGTGTTATTTCCTCATTATCCCAATTACAATGAGCAGATACAAGGTCCAGAGGTCATTTCCAGTCTGCTATTTGCTATTTGCATTTGGAATCTGTTGCTGTCAACTCTCAAGATGAGATCCAAAGAGCGGTCACTATCAGTGAAGCCATCATTAGGCTGAAAAACACAACAAACCCATCAGAGAGATAGCAAAACCATTAGGCGCGGCCAAAACAACTGTTTGGAACATTCTTATAAAGAAGGAACTCACCGGTGAGCTCAGCAACACCAAAAGACCACGGAAAACAACTGTGTTGGATGAAGAATTCTATCCCTGGTGAAGAAAACACCCTTCACAACAGTTGGCCAGATCAAGAACACTCTCCAGGAGGTAGGTGTATGTGTGTCAAAGTCCACAATCAGGAGAAGACTTCACCAGAGTGAATACAGAGGGTTCACCACAAGATGGAAACCATTGGTGAGACTCAAAAACAGGAAGGCCAGATTAGAGTTTGCCAAACGACATCTAAAAAAGCCTTCACAGTTCTGGGGCAACATCCTATGGGCAGATGAGACCAAGATCAACTTGTACCAGAGTGATGGGAAGAGAAGAGTATGGAGAAGGAAAGGAACTGCTCATGATCCTAAGCATACCGCCTCATCAGTGAAGCATGGTGGTGGTAGTGTCATGGCGTGGGCATGTATGGCGGCCAATGGAACTGGTTCTCTTGTATTTATTGATGATGTGACTGCTGACAAAAGCAGCAGGATGAATTCTGAAGTGTTTTGGGCAATAGTATCTGCTCCTATTCAGCCAAATGCTTCAGAACTCATTGGACGGCGCTTCACACTGCAGATGGACAATGACCCAAAGCATACTGCAAAAGCAACCAAAGGGCTTTATAAGGGAAAGAAGTGGAATGTTCTGCAATGGCCGAGTCAATTCCCGGACCTGAATCCGATTGAGCATTTCACTTGCTGAAGACAAAACTGAAGGGAAAATGCCCCAAGAACAAGCAGGAACTGAAGACAGTTGCAGTAGAGGCCGGGCAGAGCATCACCAGGGATGAGACCAGCGTCTGGTGATGTCTATGCGTTCCAGACTTCAGGCTGTAATTGACTGCAAAGAATTTGCAACCAAGTATTAAAAAGTGAAAGTTTGATTTATGATTATTATTCTGTCCCATTACTTTTAGTCCCTTAACAAGTGGGAGGCACAGATGCAACTGCTGTAATTCCTGCACCGTTCACCTGATTTGGATGTAAATACCTCAAATTAAAGCTGACAGTCTGTGGGTACAGCTGACAGTCTGCAGGTACAGCTGACAGTCTGCAGGTACAGCTGACAGTCTGCAGGTACAGCTGACAGTCTGCAGATTCAGCTGACAGTCTGCAGGTAAAGCACATCTTGTTCTTTTCATTTGAAATCCATTGTGATGGTGTATAGAGCCAAAAATGTTAGAATTGTGTCCATGTCCCAATATTTATGGACCTGACTGTATGTCCTCCAAAAAATAGCAGCGTAAACACTTTAAAATATAAACTTTACATATGGTGACGTGTGTCATTCACTCTCATATGTCCCACAGTATAAATCCTCAATGGGACTACACTGTAACCTCAGTCCAAGTTCGGGGGTCCCCCTATTAATATGGGGTGTAACCCTCACACACAAAAACAAAAAAAGCAAAAGACAAAACAGAGTTCACCTAAATAACGCTGGAGAAGAGAAGGGTAAAATATAGGTAGTCATCCAATATGTAAGTGTCAGCTCTGTAAGTTACTTCCATCAGAAGAGTTTAATAACGTCGCTATATTGGAGCTAGGTTAGAATATTCAGACTGGATGGAAGAATAAACTCTTTACCGATCCGAGCTGGTTAAGGCTGTACCGTCCGACTCCAAAGACGTTGCAATCAGCTGTGCGTAGCAGGTTCAGTAATCTGCATGTTCTGTGAGCTGTAAGGACCTACGAGGCGTCCCACGTGGTCCTCTGCTCTCTCCCTCTCTGTGCACGTGACTCGGGAGTTTGCAGGGAACTGGATCCTAGAGTCCGGTCGTTATATCCCACCGGCCGGCTTCTCCTGCTTACGCTGAATATAACAAGTCCGTGTGTTATGTTGGCAATGTCGTCTACTCAGCTGAAGTTCAATCCCTCACTGTTCGATACCAGAAGTGTTTTGGGGCTGATAGCGCCCCTTCCTCAGTTTATATTTTGAAGTGTTTACGCTGCTGTTTGCTGCAATTACAGAGCTGTATAATGGCAATGTGGATCCGCAGTCAGTGCAGCAAGGTGTAATAGGATTGTTCCAATTACCCAGGCTGTAACCTCCCCTACTGAACCCTGTTCTACATAAATACTGTGGATGATTCCTCCCTATCCTTTCCCTGAACTTCTATTTCGCAAAATAAAAGTTTTCAAGTCTTTCCTAGCACTGTCCCTAGCGCCTGCTGATGTCTCTCCCTGCGCTAAGTACGCTGGAAAATGGCAGAATCCAAGATGGCTGAGGCTACTTATACATCACAGGGCTGGCTGCTGATTGGCTGCATGCATGGCATTATGGGTGATGCCGCCTTCCCAGAGTTCCTTGCTCCATGTCCTCACACATGCGATTCTTTATCACGAAGCGTGAGGAAATTTGGAATCGGTGCGAATCAAATTTTTCCTGAAATTCGGATTGAATTCCACTTTGTCAACTTCGTTTCGCTCATCTCTAAATATCAGAACCAAATCATATAAACTAACTGACAACAAATTGGTCCACCGCCAAACAGTAAAGAAAATAACAATAAATAAAACAATAAGTAAAACAACAATAAATCCACCCTTGTTTTTTCCCCTCACACCCTCACATCTATCTAAATTCACATGAAAAGCTGTTCTGCGCAACCTTCAAGGGAAAACATCCTGAGCTCTGTCCCCAGTCCTTTAGTTCATCCTCAGGTCAGGATGAGGCCAAAACAGTCCATGCAAACACTATCCCCATCACCCACAGTCCGCCACCCAGAATATAATATAACATACAATAATTACTTACCATAAACTCTAAACGCTGACAGTCAGTGCACACACCAGGCCCAGGTTCAGCCCCTTTTTTTTTTTTCCCTTCTCATAATTTCATTGCAAAATCAAAAAGCTAGGAGTGTGAGATCAGCCCATCACCAGGAGGAACTGAAGGATGTCAGCTAAGGCACCCTAAAGAAAAAACCCCTTCCAGCACCCAGCCTTCCACGCTCCAGAGAGCGAACCTTCACCAGGTCACCGAGGATGCTCCTACATACCTCTTCCTCAGGGAGGAATTTATGACACGTTGAGACTAGACACCTTGCATTCCACGTGTAGTACCTAACCACTACACTAACTAAGAAAGAAGTGCAGCAGTCCCTACCACCCAGGTCTCTGAATGCCCCATAAACCCACTCTGCATAGGATAGAGCAGCCAGCCAAGGCCAACCAATGGAAGCTCCCACCCTGTGGTAACCCCCTATATTGAAGGGGCACTGAAGCAGGAAGGGGTCCATGCTCTCCAGCACTTCGCCACACCCGTCCCGGGGACAACCCCTTTCTTTGAGTTTCCCGTATTTCTGATTGCCCCTCACTTATAGCTTACCATAGAAGCAGCGCCAGGCAAAATCCCCAAATTTCATAGGGATCTTTACTAAATTCAAAAGGAACAACCCTACCTCCAGATCCCGACCTGGGCAGTCTGTGAGGGCCAGCGGAACCTGGAAGTGAGAAGACAGGACCCTACTGTCAAGGAGTCTCCTCGACATGGTCCTAATCTCCCTCACTCCCAAGCCCCACTGTCGAATGATCAGGGCAGCGTAAGCCTGGAGATGCCCATGTGGTGTATGGAGAGCCTTCACTCGCCCACCTGTCTACCATTACTGGAAGAAAGGCTGAAACCATCCCCGACAAGAGACTACCCACAAAGGAGCCCTCTCTTTTTTCAGAGGTTTGAGATGATTGCTTTAAGAAAGGTATTCAGCAAGAATACCACTGGGTTGACCATACCCAATCCGCCTTGTCTCCTAGTGCGGTATGTGATGTCCCTCCTGATTAGGTTCAGTCTGTTCCCCCAAAAGAGCTGGAAAACAGACTGTAAACCTGTGGCCAGAGAGACTCAGTCAAGATACAGACTCTGCCTAAGTATATCAACAAAGTAATCAGGTAAGTTTTGCTCAGATTGACCCTTTCCCGAAGAGTTAAAGACCAACCCTTCCATTGGTCTACCTTATGGGTGGCATCTTTCAGCCTGTTTTTCCAATTTGTCCGATGATAATCATTGGGGCCGAATTCAATGCCTAGAATCTTCGACCTACCCTGGGGTTCTGGGAGGGTGCCCTGGAGACAAAAATCAGGCTCTTCTCCCCCCAGCAAGAGAGTTTCACATTTCTCCCGGTTGACACTGGACCTGGAAGCCTCCGAGTAGCAATTTACATCTGACATTACCCATCCCACTTCTTCTTGCGAAGAGGCAAAAACAGTGACATCATCGGCATACGCCACCACTCTCAGAGACAGGTACTCCCGGACACTAGAGACAGGGCTTAAAGCTCTCCGACCAGGAACAAAACAGTGCTGAGTCCCCGAGAGGAGACCTGGCGCAAATTTCACCAGACGACTGAACAGTATCTTGGCCAGAATTTTCCTATCCGTATTGAGAAGCACTATGGAAGGCCAGTTCTCAATACGGCACAGATCTTTTTCTTTTGATAGAATAATCAGTGCCGACCTCCTCATTGACTTTGGCAGAGTGCCCGAGAATAGACACTCATTTGATACCTCTGTCAAGAGGGGAACCAAATGGTCCTTAAAAGTCTTATACCATTTGAATATTAAGCCATCCAGACCTGGTAATTTCTTGAGCCGAAGCCCCTCAATCACCATTTTCACTTCCTCTTCCCTGATTGGCTCTACCAAAACATCAAGAGAAAAATCACCTCTTGGCTCAGGGACAATTTCAGCCAAGAAAGCCGACATCTGACCCCGATCCAGTTCCTTCTTACCCAAGAGATGTGAGTAAAAGGATCTGACTACTTCTAAGATCCCTGACTGTCAATCAGTCTAGCCACATACTTACAACTCACGGCTATCTTACGGTTTCTGTAAGGATCGAGCGAGCGGTACTTCCCAAAATCCCTCTCAAAAACCAAAGATGGGTGTCTATCATACTGACATCTCATGAGCAAAGTTTTACACAAGAGATATCCTCGCGGCTACCTCCCCTTGAGACCAGATGCTCAAGTTTCTTCCTCAGGGCCAGGTACAAACAATATTTGTCCAGACTCCTGAGGCTAGAGAGCTTACGGAAGAAACCCGATGTTTGAACATCTACCACCACTCCGACTTACTACTGCAAAGGTCCATTAAGGGTACCTGACTCTGCAGAAAGTCCTCAAAAGACTGTCTGATCTCTGCATCTTCCAGGAGTGCCGAATTCAGCTTTCACATACCTCTACCCAGCCGAGGAGTCTCTGTCTGCAACATTTAGAGAGTACATACTCAAAACGTGGTAGGAGAACGCCACCTCCACAGCCGTTAAGGCCGAAAAGACGGATTCCCCTTTCAAATAAAAACCTATCTATTTTAGACCTGACCTGACTACCTCTAAAGTAAGTGAACACCTGGTGGCCTGGGGTAGGCCGGATGTGGACATCCACCAGGCGAGCCTCACTAACTATACTGTTCAGAGCAATTTCATCATAAGCCAGCCTCTGTTCTCTGGAACCTTCCCTATCGTGGACTCTAGTGACATTATTAAAGTCCCCTCCAAAGACCACATGCCGGCTGGTAAAAAAAAGGGCTTGATTCTCATACAAAGACACTTACGGGCCCACTTAGTCTGAGGACCGTAGATGTTTAGGAGCCGAAGCTCCTGTCCTCTCATGAGAACATCCAGGATCAGGCACCTCCCCACTTCTAGCTCAATTACCCATCTGCATTTAACTCTTTTGGCGGTTTTAAAAAGGACCGCCACCCCGCTATTCTGCTTATCCGCAAGAGACCAATATGATGGCCCTAGCTGCCATTCCTGCTTAGGTTTATGAAGATCTGCCAAGCTTGACAGCCTGGTCTCTTGCAAAAATAAAACATCAGCTTCAACCCGGCTGAAAAAAATCAAAGGCCATAAATCTTGCCATATCTGACTTTATGCTGGCGACATTAATACTCGCCAGCGTCAACAGGGAAAGTGCTGCCATCCTTGGGGATTGAACTAGATAGCCTTATTTTTACCACCCCCACCACCCTCAGAAGGTGAAGATGACGTCCTGTCCGCCTTCTGTCTTTTCAGACAAGCAGAGGTATCCATGACATCTTTCCCTGCTGGCCCTGGTTTAGCCCCCTCTCTTGAGGGCATTACACCCTCTGAGGGAGGAGACTCTGCGCCCCCTGGAGGATACTCCTCTACGCCCCTCAGTACCCTGCCCTGCCCCTCATCCTCCGAAGAGAAGGGAGAGATGTTATGAAGGCCATGTTACCAGTTGGAAAGATCAAAAAGAGGGTAGACAGTCGAGCCTTCCTCTGGTACTTGGTCCAAGGTTAGAGGTACAGATGGATCCCACTCTAGAGAGGGGCTACCTCTCTCCTTCCTCTTCTTTTTTCTCCCTGCACCCCGATTTTTACGCTTTCCCTCTAGCCACTTTTGGTAGTCCTCATCCAAACTCTCACCATATGAAGACACAACTGTGGCATAATGATGTTATCTCTTCCATTAGCAGTTTTTCGAACTCCTCGTCCACCTCAATGTCCCTTGGGTCCTCAGCTGCAAGATCAGCCGTCTGGCCAGGGGCAGGGACCATCACATCTGCCACCGGCAATGTTCCCTAGCCTTCTGACGCAGCTTCTGGCGCCTGATCTTCGCAGGTGACACCTTCTTGCTTTTCTCTCCTGGACCCTCTCCTCTTCCACCTCCACCTGTTGCCTTTAAGGACAGTGTTGGCGAAAGAGTGTGGACAGTGGCTGTACGGGTGACCAAGGTCATCACACAGGTTACACCGAATCCTGTCACAAGATTCAGCAAGATGACCCACCTCCCAGCACATACCGCACTTGTGAATATCACACTGTGCGCTAAAGTGCCTGGCGCTGCCACACTTGTAGCAGACCTTCGGCTGGCCCCGGTAAAAGATCAAAATCCTGTCCCTCCCTAGGAAGGTTGAGGAGTGAATGTGGGTGAGGGTGACAGAATTGTCTTGAACCAACAACCTCACCATGAAGGTCCAAGACCCAGACCAAATACTATGTTTGTCCAGATCTTTCTGAGGGGACAGACCAACTTCGCCATATCTACTCGGAAACAGCATGATGTCAACACAAGAGAGTGACTCGTTACTGGTGAGCATGGTCACTCTCTTGAGCTATAAAATGAGGGGGGAAACCACATAAGATAAAGGCGTGCAAGCCACGGCGTCAACACATAACCATACAAAACGAGAAGAAAAAGAAACGCCATATACTCAGGCTGCACATCCAATAATTAAAATCAATAGTTATTAGTAAGCACAAATCCCAAAAAAATGTAAACATTGTATACAATAACAACATTGTTTTTGGATCGATAATAAGTCCAACACACAGACCCACAAAGACCAAGTTCAAAAATAAGAGCTTGAAAAAGACCACAAAATGTACATGCAATTCATAGAAATGGCATCAAAGACAGTGCAAGATACTTATCAAAATAGAAACAAAGGCAATCATGGTGTGCGGGTAATACGCCCACGGTCACTCTTGACTGCGTTTGGCGGATTATCGCCTGTACGGCAAAATCCCGCCACTCTGGACCTGTATTTAGACCAGAAGAGCTCAAGCCCCTCTGGCCTAACAAAGCTAACATTGAACATAGTAGTGCCATAGGGATGGATCAGGGCAAAGATATCCTTTGCCACAAAGCCCATCCCGAGTAGGAGCTCGACCACCCTCCCCCTAGGAGGGACAGCCCCATTGCCCTTCCATCGGAGACGGACAACGTTCCTACGGCCACCACCTGGTCCAGTTGCGGGCAGAGACCATACAGTCTCTCCCCTCCTTTGCTCTCCGAAGGCAGAGAGCCCGTGTCTGTCTGTCCAAAAGGACTAATCAATCTGCTCACCCTCTACCTCTATTAAATCTTTCCCTTGTTGAAGCGCCTCCAGGAGGCGTTGTTGCAAATCACAGTGACCAGAACCAGCAGGCAAACATGTATCGGCAGACCCCAGGGCGGCGACGCTTGCATAGCTCCTTTTAGGAGCCGGAGCCGCTGCTGGGGGGCAGATGGAGCAGACTCTGCCTCACTAACCTCCATCTCCACCTCCTCTCGTGCAGTCCCATCACCATCAGCACCAACATCTACACTTCCAGCCGCTGCAGTCACACATACCGCGCCATTCACACTGCCTGTGACCTTGGCTGCGGTTTTTGCAGGCCCCACAACCTTCACTCCATCACCTTTCTTCCCTGTTGACCTCACACTGGTCACACCTCCAGCGGCTGCATTCACAGCACCATTCACACTAGCTGCATTATCTGACGCAGTTTTTGCAGGAGGCGCCACATTCACATCATCACCATTTTTCACTCCAACACTCAATCCCTCACTCCCCGGAATGGCTGGAACATGATCCATCATGGGGGCGGCCATAGTGCTGCCGGTTAACCCTCTTGGCCATAACAGCACTATGACCAAACAGAATGGCCTAAACAGTCCGAGTCCTGACCTCAACCCGATGGAGATGCTGTGGCAGGACCTCAAGAAAGCGATTCACACCAGACATCCCGAGAATATTGCTGAACTGAAACAGTTCTGTAAAGAGGAATGGTCCAGAATTACTCCTGACCGTTGTGCACGTCTGATCTGCAACTACAGGAAACGTTTGGTTGAAGTTATTGCTGCCAAAGGAGGTTCAACCAGTTATTAAATCCAAGGGTTCACATACTTTTTCCACCTGCACTGTGAATGTTTACATGGTGTGTTCAGTAAAAACATGGTAACATTTAACTCTTTGTGTGTTATTAGTTTAAGCCGACTGTGATTGTCTATTGTTGTGACTTAGATGAAGATCAGATCACATTTTATGACCAATTTGTGCAGAAATTCATATCATTCCAAAGGGTTCACATACTTTTTCTTGCAACTGTATGTCCTCCAAAAAATAGCAGCGTAAACACTTTAAAATATAAACTTTACATATGGCAACATGTGTCATTCACTCTCATGTCCCACAGTATAAATCCTCAATGGGACTACACTGTAACCTCAGTCCAAGTTCGGGGGTCCCCCTATTAATATGGGGTGTAACCCTCACACAAAAAAACAAAAAGGAAGAAAAAGCAAAAGACAAAACAGAGTTCACCTAAATAACGCTGGAGAAGAGAAGGGTGAAATAAAGGTAGTCGTCCAATATGTAAGTGTCAGCTCTGTAGGTAACTTCCGTCAGCAGAGTTCTATAACGTCGCTATATTGGAGCTAGGTTAGAATATTCAGACTGGAGAGAAGAATAAACTCTTTACCGATCCGAGCTGGTTAAGGCTGTACCGTCCGACTCCAAAGACGTTGCAATCAGCTGTGCGTAGCAGGTTCAGTAATCTGCATGTTCTGTGAGCTGTAAGGACCTACGAGGCGTCCCACGTGGTCCTCTGCTCTCTCCCTCTCTGTGCACGTGACTCGGGGGTTTGCAGGGAACTGGATCCTAGAGTCCGGTCGTTATATCCCACCGGCCGGCTTCTCCTGCTTACGCTGAATATAACAAGTCCGTGTGTTATGTTGGCAATGTCGTCTACTCAGCTGAAGTTCAATCCCTCACTGTTCGATACCAGATGCGTTTTGGGGCTGAAAGTGCCCTTTTCTCAGTTTATATTTTAAAGCAGCAGGGATGCTCAACCTGCGGCCCTCCAGCTGTTGTAAAACTACAACTCCCACCATGCCCTTCTGTAGGCTGTCCAGGAATGATGGGAGTTGTAGTTTTGCAACAGCTGGAGGGCCGCAGGTTCAGCATGCCTGTTTTAACCCCTTAAGGACATAGGACGTACCGGTATGCCCTATTTCCCGAGTCCTTAAGGACCGAGGACGTACCGGTACGTCCTGACTTAAAATCATAATTCCGGCGCCGCGGGGGTTAATCGGAACGGGATTTCGGCTGAAATCATTCAGCCGGCATCCCGTAACAACGCAGGGGGGGTCATTTGACCCCCCCCGTATCGGCGATCGCAGAAAACCGCAGGTCAATTCAGACCTGCGGTTTTCTGCGTTTCCGGTCCATTCGGGTGTCCTGGGACCCGATGAACCGGAAAAAGACTGCGATCGGTGGCGTAATTATACACCACCAATCGCAGTCCGAGGATTTGGAGAGGTGGCGCTGGCCCTGGTGCTGATGCCTGCTGTCCAGGGTGCTGATTGGTGCAGGGGAGAGAGGCGCGAGATTCAAACTTCCTGCGCTCCTCTCTCCCCTCCTCTTCCTGTCCAGCACCCTGACCGTGCAGCATCGTCCAGCACCAGCTCCTGTGTCCCCCTAATCGGCATCCATCACCCTCCTGCACCCATCGCCACCCAGGTAGGTTAGGGTCAGTGAGGGAGAGGCACCGTTAGGCAGGGAAAGAAGGGAAAAGTAAGTTAGGAAAAAAAAAAAAAAGTACTTTTATTCCAAACTTCCATCTATCCATCTAACCCTAACCCAGACCCCCCCCTGGCGTGAAGCTGTACAAAATTTGTGAGAGTACCTCAGGGTACACTTACAAATTTTGTGTATACGAGGGGCGAGATTCCCGGATTCAACCCCCAGAATGTCCCCCCACTCTGGGTGTTACCGGGAAACTCGTGTGGGACCTTATGTACCCACTGCTGGATAAGGGTTACCACCTGTACGTGGATAACTTTTATACCAGCATTCCCTTGTTCCAGTCCCTTGTGGGACCGTGCAGAAAAATCAGCGCGGCCTCCCTGCCTACCCCCTCCAGGTACCTATCCCCAGGGGTGAGACCCGTGCCCTTACCAGTGGAAACCTGTTGCTGGTCAGATATAAGGACAAGAGGGATGTCCTTATGCTGTCCACAATCCACGGTAACAGCACCACCCCAGTCCCTGTGCGAGGTACCGCGGCAACGGTCCTCAAGCCCGATTGTATCGTCGACTACAATCGGTATATGGGAGGAGGTGATCTCTCTGATCAAGTCCTCACGCCATATAACGCCATGCGCAAAACCCGGGCATGGTACAAAAAAGTTGCTGTCTACTTGGTGTAGGTTGCCATGTACAACTCTTTTGTACTATCCCGAAGCGCTGGCAACACAGGGACATTCCTCCAATTCTATGAGGCAGTCCTCGAGGACCTGATCTTTTCGGACCGGGAAAGAGCAGGCCGGAGTACCTCGGGAACTGGAGGCGCCCGGATCGTCCCTGGCCAACACTTTCCAGGTGTGGTCCCCCATACTGGAAAGAAGGGACGAACCCAAAAAAGGTGCAGAGTGTGTCACAAGAGGGGGATACGGAAGGACACCACCACTCAATGTGACACGTGCCCCGATCATCCGGGCCTCTGCGTTATCGATTGCTTCAGGGAGTATCACACTTCCATGGAGTACGACATTTTTATAATCCCCAACAGTCCACTAGAGAACATAAAACACTATGTCTCTCAGACTTTGGAGACACGGAAACAATTTTTTCCCCCAAAAAAATATTAGTTTTAGTGCAGGCATCCTCAAACTGCGGCCCTCCAGATGTTGTAAAACTATAACTCCCAGCATGCCCAGACAACCTACAGCCATCAGCAGGGCATGGTGGGAATTGTAGTTTTACAACATCTGGATGGCCGCAGTTTTCAAAAGTCTCCAAAGTCTGAGAGCCATACATATTGGGCATCGTCGCGTGCGTAAAAGTCGTCGCTATAAAAATAACTTTTGACCAAACGCCTCGGATGAACGGTGTTAAAAATATAGAATAAAAACGGTGCCAAAACACAAATTTTTGGTCAAAATTTCAATTTGAATCCATTTTGCCGGTAATAAAGCAAGGGTTAACAGCCAAACAAAACTCAATATTTATGGCCCTGATTCTGTAGTTTGCAGAAACACCCCATATGTGGTCGTAAATGGCTATATAGCCGCACGGCAGGGCATGGAACGAAGCGAACTCCATACGGTTTCTGGAAGGCAGATTTTGATGGACAGTTTTTTTTTTTACACCATGTCCCATTAGAAGCCCCCCCTGATGTAGCCTAGACTAGAAACTCCCAAAAAGTGACCCCATCTAAGAAACTACACCCCTCAAGGTATTCAAAAGTTACTTTACAAACTATGTTAACCCTTTAGGTGTTCCACAAAACTAAATAGCGAATGTAGAAACAATTTTAGAATTTAATTTTTTTGTTACATTGCCTCAAAAAAGAGTAATATAGAGCAACCAAAAATCATATTTACCCCAAAAATAGTCCCAAAACAACAACCACCTTATCCCGTAGTTTCCTAGATGGGGTCACTTTTATGGAGTTTCTACTCTAGGGGGGCATCAGGGGGCTTGAAAGGGTACATGGTGTAAATAAACCAGTCCAGCAAAATCTGCCTTCCAAAAACCATATGACGTTCCCCTTCTTCTATGTCCTGCCGTTTAGCCAAATAGTAGTTTACCACCACATATGGGGTGTTTCTGCAAACGACAGAATCAGGGCAACCCATTTTGAGTGTTGTTTGGCAGTTAACCCTTGTTTTACTCCTGGAAAAAATTGATTATATTGGAAAATTTTCCAAAAAATAGAAATTTCAAAATTGTTTCTCCATCTGCCATTAACTCTTGTGGAACACCTAAAGGGTTAACAAAGTTTGTAAACCCAGTTTTGAATACCTTGAGGGGTGTACTTTCTTAGATGGAGTCACTTTTTTGAAATTTCTATTCTAGGGGTGCAACAGGGGGCTTCAAATGGGACATGGTATAAACAAAACCAGTCCTGCAAAATCTGCCTCCCAAAACCCATATGGTGTTCCCCTCCTTCTATGTCCTCCCGTTTGGCCAAACAGTAGTTTACGACCACATATGGGGTGTTTCTGCAAACTACAGAATCAGGGCAACCCATTTTGAGTGTTGTTTGGCAGTTAACCCTTGTTTTACTCCTGGAAAAAACTTATTATATTGGAAAATTTTCCAAAAAATAGAAATTTCAAAATTGTTTCTCCATCTGCCAATAACTCTTGTGGAAGACCTAAAGGGTTAATAAAGTTTGAAAAAACAATTTTGAATACCTTGAGGGGTGTAGTTTCTAGAATGGGGTAATTTTTGGGAGGTTTCAATTATCTAAGCCTCACAATATGACTTCAAACCTGAACTGGTCCATAAAAAGTGGGATTTTGAAGATTTCTTCAAAATGCTACAAACATGAAGTAGACATATGGGGAATGTAAAGTCATCACAATTTTTGGGGGTATCACTATGTATTACAGAAGTAGAGAAACAAACTTTGAAATTTGCTAATTTTTCAAAATCTTTGGTAAAAAAATGTATTTTTTTATGCAAAAAAATTAACTTTTTTGACCCAATTTTAGCAGTGTCATGAAGTACAATATGTGACGAAAAAACAATCTCAGAACGGCCTGGGTTAGGCTACTTTCACACTAGCGTTCGATCGGATCCGTCTGCATTATTTTAGCATATAACAGCTAAGTGTGAAAATAGCCTCGGACGGATCCGTCCAGACTTTCAATGTAAAGTCAATGGAGGACGGATCCGCCTGAAGATTGAGCCATATTGTGGCATCTTCAAACGGATCCGTCCCCATTGACTTACACTGTAAGTCTGGACGGATCCGCACGGATCCGCACGCCTCCGCACGGCCCGGCGGACACCCGAACGCTGCAAGCAGCGTTCAGCTGTCCGCCTGTCCGTGCGGAGGCGAGCGGAGCGGAGGCTGAACGCCGCCAGACTGATGCAGTCTGAGCGGATCCGCTCCATTCAGACTGCATCAGGGCTGGACGGCTGCGTTCGGGTCCGCTCGTGAGCCCCTTCAAACGGAGCTCACGAGCGGACCGACGAACGCTAGTGTGAAAGTAGCCTAAGTCAAAGCGTTTTAAAGTTATGAGCACTTAAAGTGACACTGGTCATATTTGCAAAAAATGGCCTGGTCCTTAAGGTGAAAATGAGCCTGGTCCTTAAGGGGTTAAAGTGTTTACGCTGCTGTTTTTTGGAGGACATATCTGTACATTTTATAGATTTTTTTAAAATCTATGTATCTCCTAGTTTTATCCAATCTAGAATAAATAGTTTTATTCACTGTCCATTAGTTGTCAGATATAGAGTGCCCCCCACCGTCTATCTGATACTTAGGTATTAATTATAGGTCTCGGGACCGTCCCCGAGACCTCAGCACCCCTACCTCCACCTGCAGAGGGGCGCTTTTCCAATACATAGGCCCCAGATACCGACCTTCTTGTTCGGCCTTTCGGCCAAAACCGCTGCTGCACTTCCACCACTACCACAAGCGGGGATACTGCCACTCACCTCAGCCTTCACCTCACTCTGCCAACCTGTCTGTCACAGTCCCACATCAGAGACCAGGCTAGGACCGATATCAGGCGGCTCCGTGCGTCCATGCTGCACGACCTCCTCCACCGCCGGCTGTTTCCGAGAGACATATGAGAAGCTCACCTCTTGCTGGCTGGCCCTGCTGTTTTTTGGCATTCTCTGGTCAGAAACCTCATTGTCTCTTAAATAAAAGTGTCTGAGGTCGGGGGACTCCAGCGTGCTGATCTCAGCCATTAACTGTCCCCCTGGGCTCTCCTCCTCATCCGTGGTAGTGGATGGTAAAGCCACTTGTCCCACCGGTATCCTAGAGCTGCACAACACAGGACTACCACTTCCAGGTTCACTTTCCTGGGTCACTGCACTCCTGGACTGTAACCCTTTAGGCCCCGACCTCTTCATCTTAGAAAAACGCTCCTCATTCAAAAATTTCTCAGTGAACGGACCGCCGAGTCACTTTTTTTTCATGTTCTTCAACCAGAACTTTTAGTTCCTTTATCCTCTGGAAAAAGACTTGACGCTTTCCTTCGGAGGAATAATCCGCATGCACCCTTGTGCTCCTGAGTAGTGTTGAGCGGACTTGTTTTTTTAAGTTTGGCTTCTAAAGTTCGGGTTGGAGTTATCTAAAAATCCAATTATAGATTCCAAATTCTGTTATGGTTCGTGGTAGCGGAATCCGAACTTTGGACACAGGACTTAAAAAACAAGTTCACTCAACATTACTCCTGAGCTCTTCCCTCAATTCTTTCAGCTGTTTTCCACTTTCCTCAGAAATCTTCAGGTACTACCCTGGACGTGAAAGTGTCCGCTGATTCACCAGGACGCAATCCACACATTGTTCCTCCTCCAATGGTGTTTGTGCAACACCAGGCCCTGTCACATGGCCCTCACCCACCTCCTCAGAAGTCTTGCGGCTTCCACGCTTACTGGTCAAAACTGCTTCAGAGTCCACATTTCTGCTGACCTGCTCAGATCGCCTGGTGAATCTTGGCACTTCTTGTGAAGCGGTCGTCCTCTGCTCCCCTGCTCCCCGCTGACCCAGACCAGGGGGCAGTGGACCAAGGATCCATACCCAAGACCCTCCCCTCCCCTAGGGATAGTAGGCAGAATCCTGGGCTGAAGGGATGGAAGTTTCTCCTCTCTGGTTCTCATTCAGCTCAGCTGTAGTGCGACCACAACCAGGATTGTGTTCTCCTGTCCTACAGTCGTCCTCTGCCCTGAAATGGCTGATAACAGGGGGCAATAGATTGTATTCTCCTGTCCTACAGTCATCCTCTCCCCTGAAATGGCTGATAACAGGGGGCAATAGATTGTATTCTCCTGTCCTACAGTCATCCTCTCCCCTGAAATGGCTGATAACAGGGGGCAATAGATTGTATTCTCCTGTCCTACAGTCATCCTCTCCCCTGAAATGGCTGATAACAGGGGGCAATAGACTTTATTCTCCCGTCCTACAGTCATCCTCTCTCCTGAAATGGCTGATAACAGGGGCAATAGACTGTATTCTCCTGTCCTACAGTCATCCTCTCCCCTGAAATGGCTGATAACAGGGGGCAATAGACTTTATTCTCCCGTCCTACAGTCATCCTCTCCCCTGAAATGGCTGATAACAGGGGGCAATAGATTGTATTCTCCTGTCCTACAGTCATCCTCTCCCCTGAAATGGCTGATAACAGGGGGCAATAGACTTTATTCTCCCGTCCTACAGTCATCCTCTCTCCTGAAATGGCTGATAACAGGGGCAATAGACTGTATTCTCCTGTCCTACAGTCATCCTCTCCCCTGAAATGGCTGATAACAGGGGGCAATAGACTTTATTCTCCCGTCCTACAGTCATCCTCTCCCCTGAAATGGCTGATAACAGGGGGCAATAGATTGTATTCTCCTGTCCTACAGTCATCCTCTCCCCTGAAATGGCTGATAACAGGGGGCAATAGACTTTATTCTCCCGTCCTACAGTCATCCTCTCTCCTGAAATGGCTGATAACAGGGGGCAATAGATTGTATTCTCCTGTCCTACAGTCATCCTCTCCCCTGAAATGGCTGATAACAGGGGGCAATAGATTGTATTCTCCTGTCCTACAGTCATCCTCTCCCCTGAAATGGCTGATAACAGGGGGCAATAGACTGTATTCTCCTGTCCTACAGTCATCCTCTCCCCTGAAATGGCTGATAACAGGGGGCAATAGATTGTATTCTCCCGTCCTACAGTCATCCTCTCCCCTGAAATGGCTGATAACAGGGGGCAATAGACTTTATTCTCCCGTCCTACAGTCATCCTCTCTCCTGAAATGGCTGATAACAGGGGGCAATAGACTGTATTCTCCTGTCCTACAGTCATCCTCTCTCCTGAAATGGCTGATAACAGGGGGCAATAGACTGTATTCTCCTGTCCTACAGTCATCCTCTCCCCTGAAATGGCTGATAACAGGGGCAATAGACTGTATCCTCCTGTCCTACAGTCATCCTCTCCTCTGAAATGGCTGATAACAGGGGGCAATAGACTGTATTCTCCTGTCCTACAGTCATCCTCTCCCCTGAAATGGCTGATAACAGGGAGCAATAGACTGTATTCTCCTGTCCTACAGTCATCCTCTCCTCTGAAATGGCTGATAACAGGGGGCAATAGACTGTATTCTCCTGTCCTACAGTCATCCTCTCCTCTGAAATGGCTGATAACAGGGGGCAATAGACTGTATTCTCCTGTCCTACAGTCATCCTCTCCCCTGAAATGGCTGATAACAGGGAGCAATAGACTGTATTCTCCTGTCCTACAGTCATCCTCTCCCTGAAATGGCTGATAACAGGGAGCAATAGACTGTATTCTCCTGTCCTACAGTCATCCTCTCCCCTGAAATGGCTGATAACAGGGGGCAATAGACTGTATTCTCCTGTCCTACAGTCATCCTCTCCCCTGAAATGGCTGATAACAGGAGGCAATAGACTGTATTCTCCTGTCCTACAGTCATCCTCTCACCTGAAATGGCTGATAACAGGGGGCAGTAGCTGGTGTCAGTATAAACCACATATTCTACCATAGTATAGTCATATTTCGGTCCTGGTGCCTGGAATACTGAGTCTGCGGATTTACTGCACTATTCTATATTGAGCAGAGCTGTAGACAGGAGCAGCAGAGCATTGCTCATCCACATCCAGTTATACCACAGAGTTTACAATCTACTCCAGGAAGCACACAAGACTAGAAGGTGCAAACTGCAGATTCTGCCCCCCCCGGCTGCTGGGTACTTAAACATAGGCGAGGAGCTTAACAAGTATTATAATAATCCCTGTAAGATAGTGGGGGTCATACTCTGCTCACTGTGTGTAAACAATTAGAAAACTCCGGATTCTCTAACATTAGTTTCTCTGGATACATTGTTGCATTATTTATGTAAAACCTGAACTCACATTCTAGCTCCGCCTACATACAGATGACATCACACGGTACATATCCATCAGTCCAGTGCTGCCCTGTAAGGAGGCAGTGCCCTCAGGACCCCCACAGTTACTGTCACTTCTGTTAACCTTTTCCTTTCCTTATTCATACATTGTTGCCCCTTGTGACCCCCAGAGATACCATGTAACACCCGGTTCTCACCCTCTGTACATTGTTGCCACCTGTATCCTCCGCAGATACAATGTAACACTCGATTCTCACCCTCCGTACATTGTTGCCACCTGTATCCCCCATAGATACAATTTAACACTCGGGCTCACCCTCTGTACATTGTTGCCACCTGTAACCCCCATAGATACAATTTAACACTCGGGCTCACCCTCTGTACATTGTTGCCACCTGTATCCCCCATAGATACAATTTAACACTCGGGCTCACCCTCTGTACATTGTTGCCACCTGTATCCTCCGCAGATACAATGTAACACTCGATTCTCACCCTCTGTAACCCCCACAGATACAATGTAACACTCGGTTCTCAACCTCTGTACATTGTTGCCACCTGTATCCCCCACAGATACAACGTAACACTCGGTTCTCACCCTCTGTACATTGTTGCCACCTGTAACCCCCACAGATACAATGTAACACCCGGGCTCACCCTCTGTACATTGTTACCACCTGTAACCCCCACAGATACAATGTAACACCCGGGCTCACCCTCTGTACATTGTTACCACCTGTAACCCCCACAGATACAATGTAACACCCGGGCTCACCCTCTGTACATTGTTACCACCTGTAACCCCCACAGATACAATGTAACACTCGGTTCTCACCCTCTGTACATTGTTGCCACCTGTAACCCCCACAGATACAATGTAACACCCGGGCTCACCCTCTGTACATTGTTGCCACCTGTAACCCCCACAGATACAATGTAACACCCGGGCTCACCCTCCAGGCTGCAGCTTCTCCTCCTCTCCTGTTCAGGCTCTGTGCACCCACCCTGCTCACACCCCTCACCCTCCAGCTCCTCCTAGTAGGAATGTGCAGGCAGAGTTTACCCTGTAAGTGCCAGAGGCTTCCCTCTGCCCATGGCCAAAAATTGGCCCCTGAGGGCCAGTGTGAAGTTATGCTGACATATGTCTGCTCTCACACCCTTTAGGGTCAGAAGGGTGCTCCAGAGGCGGCAGATCACCCCGGTATAGAATTACTATAGGGGACGTGCAAATGTTCTGTACAGATGGAGGAAGGGCCCCCACAATCATGTCCTCCAGTGGGGCCCCAACAGCCATATATGTGTCATTGCACTGCCCAGGAAACCTGTCATCACAAGATCACAACACGGGAGGGGACTGTGGCCCTTTTTTCCAAGGGCCCCCAGCAGCTGTCTCTATGTACTGCCCACAGCTCAGGCGCTGTTACAGGGGGTGCAGACACACAAGGGCCCGGGTGCCTAAGGGGCCCCTCTCCACAGTATTGCCAGTGAACTGTGATGGTCGTAGGGGCCCTTGAACTAATCTGATATCAAGTTCCACCTCCGGCTCGCAGCGGATGCCATTACAGCACCCAAGGGAGTCACCACCCATCATACTATAGAATGATACTACATCCCATATTAACCCATTTGTTCTTGGCCTCTCTGTGTGTCAGTCTAAAGTTGTGGCATTTTGTTCATGATTCAGAAAGCATAGCTATGGGTCCCTCCACCCATGTGTCAGTCTGCACTGTAGTTCTAGCATTCTATTCATTATCCAGGAAGTCCTGTAAGATTATGATCTGCGTTGTGTGAGGCGCTGGGAGCTCCATGCTGTCCCCCTCCCCCCCCCCAGGACTATATTGAGCCGTTCACACAAATAGCAGTGAAAGTCACAACTGTGGCCCGGAATTAGATTCCCTGAGGCTCTGACAGACACACAAAGGACGCCTGTCCCAGACAAAGCCCCTCTGTCCTCCTCCTCTTTATCAAGCAGTCCCAAAATAATCATCTGCACATTATTTACTAAATTACAACTCCCAGCGGACACAATAAAACAAACTATGTGGAAGTGGCAAATATTAACCCTTACAGGGACAAGGGCGACGATTCACGGTGATGGCGGTCATGAAGCTAATCAGTAATTATAAACAGCGTATTATAACTGTGACCGTTATATAGAGCTGGAGGATGGGGGGAGTAGTATTATGGGGGTCATTCACACCTGGTAAGCACTGAACGCTGCTGGGACAAGGGGTGAAGGAGACACAGCGTATTGTCAGCCTTCAAGATGCAGCGATTCTTTCCTCTCCGCCTTCTAAGAGCCGCAACGTCTTCATATTTCCTTCAACCTCACCTGGTGAATTTTTTTATTATTGCCACCACGTGGGATAACAATACATATTAGGGGGGTGGGGGTGAAAATAACCAGAAATTCCACCTTTGGATGTTATTATTGCGATCACCGCGCCGTACAGATTACAGTGATAGAGCGGTGAGAGGCCGGGACGGGAGCCGAGATGGTGTTTTCAGTGGTTACATTTTTGGGGGTAATACATTTTTATCTTTTTTTAACTGGAGCAAAAGAGAACAGAACAGCGATGTGATATCTACCGCTAAGGGCTCGCTGTGCCACCCGTGTGCCTTTCGCAATTTGCAGAACGGACGGCTCATTATAGAAATGCCTAGAATAGGGCATTATCTATATACAAGAAGATGTACAGGTCCTTCAAAAAAAATTAGCATATTGTGATAAAGTTCATTATTTTCTGTAATGTGCTGATAAACATTAGACTTTCATATATTTTAGATTCATTACACACAACTGAAGGAGTTCAAGCCTTTTATTGCTTTAATATTGATGATTTTGGCTACAGCTCATGAAAACCCCAAATTTCCTATCTCAAAAAATTAGCATATCATGAAAAGGTTCTCTAAACGAGCTATTAACCTAATCATCTGAATCAACTAATTAACTCTAAACACCTGCAAAAGATTCCTGAGGCTTTTAAAAACTCCCAGCCTGGTTCATTACTCAAAACCGCAATCATGGGTAAGACTGCCGACCTGACTGCTGTCCAGAAGGCCATCATTGACACCCTCAAGCAAGAGGGTAAGACACAGAAAGACATGTCTGAAGGAATAGGCTGTTCCCAGAGTGCTGTATCAAGGCACCTCAGTGGGAAGTCTGTGGGAAGGAAAAAGTGTGGCAGAAAACGCTGCACAACGAGAAGAGGTGACCGGACCCTGAGGAAGATTGTGGAGAAGGACCGATTCCAGACCTTGGGGGACCTGCGGAAGCAGTGGACTGAGTCTGGAGTAGAAACATCCAGAGCCACCGTGTACAGGCGTGTGCAGGAAATGGGCGACAGGTGCCGCATTCCCCAGAAACAGCGGCAGAAGCGCCTGACCTGGGCTACAGAGAAGCAGCACTGGACTGTTGCATGTCATTCGGAAATCAAGGTGCCAGAGTCTGGAGGAAGACTGGGGAGAGGGAAATGCCAAAATGCCTGAAGTCCAGTGTCAAGTCCCCACAGTCAGTGATGGTCTGGGGCGCCATGTCAGCTGCTGGTGTTGGTCCACTGTGTTTTATCAAGGGCAGGGTCAATGCAGCCGCTATCAGGAGATTTTGGAGCACTTCATGCTTCCATCTGCTGAAAAGCTTTATCGAGATGAAGATGTCATTTTTCAGCACGACCTGGCACCTGCTCACAGTGCCAACACCACTGGCAAATGGTTTACTGACCATGGTATTACTGTGCTCAATTGGCTGCCAACTCTCCTGACCTGAACCCCATAGAGAATCTGTGGGATATTGGGAAGAGAAAGTTGAGAGACGCAAGACCCAACACTCTGGATGAGCTGAAGGCCGCTATCGAAGCATCCTGGGCCTCCATAACACCTCAGCAGTGCCACAGGCTGATTGCCTCCATGCCACGCCGCATTGAAGCCTCCTGGGCCTCCATAACACCTCAGCAGTGCCACAGGCTGATTGCCTCCATGCCACGCCGCATTGAAGCATCCTGGGCCTCCATAACACCTCCGCAGTGCCACAGGCTGATTGCCTCCATGCCACGCCGCATTGAAGCATCCTGGGCCTCCATAACACCTCAGCAGTGCCACAGGCTGATTGCCTCCATGCCACGCCGCATTGAAGCATCCTGGGCCTCCATAACACCTCAGCAGTGCCACAGGCTGATTGCCTCCATGCCACGCCGCAGTGAAGCATCCTGGGCCTCCATAACACCTCAGCAGTGCCACAGGCTGATTACCTCCATGCCACGCCGCATTGAAGCCTCCTGGGCCTCCATAACACCTCAGCAGTGCCACAGGCTGATTGCCTCCATGCCACGCCGCATTGAAGCATCCTGGGCCTCCATAACACCTCAGCAGTGCCACAGGCTGATTGCCTCCATGCCACGCCGCAGTGAAGCCTCCTGGGCCTCCATAACACCTCAGCAGTGCCACAGGCTGATTGCCTCCATGCCACGCCGCATTGAAGCACCCTGGGCCTCCATAACACCTCAGCAGTGCCACAGGCTGATTGCCTCCATGCCACGCTGCATTGAAGCATCCTGGGCCTCCATAACACCTCAGCAGTGCCACAGGCTGATTGCCTCCATGCCACGCCGCATTGAAGCATCCTGGGCCTCCATAACACCTCAGCAGTGCCACAGGCTGATTGCCTCCATGCCACGCCGCAGTGAAGCATCCTGGGCCTCCATAACACCTCAGCAGTGCCACAGGCTGATTACCTCCATGCCACGCCGCATTGAAGCCCCCTGGGCCTCCATAACACCTCAGCAGTGCCACAGGCTGATTGCCTCCATGCCACGCCGCATTGAAGCATCCTGGGCCTCCATAACACCTCAGCAGTGCCACAGGCTGATTGCCTCCATGCCACGCCGCAGTGAAGCCTCCTGGGCCTCCATAACACCTCAGCAGTGCCACAGGCTGATTGCCTCCATGCCACGCCGCATTGAAGCACCCTGGGCCTCCATAACACCTCAGCAGTGCCACAGGCTGATTGCCTCCATGCCACGCTGCATTGAAGCATCCTGAGCCTCCATAACACCTCAGCAGTGCCACAGGCTGATTGCCTCCATGCCACGCCGCAGTGAAGCCTCCTGGGCCTCCATAACACCTCAGCAGTGCCACAGGCTGATTGCCTCCATGCCACGCCGCATTGAAGCACCCTGGGCCTCCATAACACCTCAGCAGTGCCACAGGCTGATTGCCTCCATGCCACGCCGCATTGAAGCAGTCATTTCTGCAAAAGGATTCCCGACCAAGTATTGAGTGCAGAACTGAACATCATTATTTGAAGGTTGACTTTTTTTGTATTAAAAACACTTTTCTCTTATTGGTCGGATGAAATATGATAATTTTTTGAGATAGGAAATTTGGGTTTTCATGAGCTGTGGCCAAAATCATCAATATTAAAACAATAAAAGGCTTGAACTACTTCAGTTGTGTGTAATGAATCTAAAATATATGAAAGTCTAATGTTTATCAGCACATTACAGAAAATAATGAACCTTATCACAATATGCTAATTTTTTGAGAAGGACCTGTATAACTTATACCAGCTGTACATATATAATATATACAGGAGATGCCCAGGTTATACCAGCTGTACATATGTAATTATATACAGGAGATGCCCAGGTTATACCAGCTGTACATATATAATTATATACAGGAGATGCCCAGGTTATACCAGCTGTACATATGTAATTATATACAGGAGATACCCAGGTTATACCAGCTGTACATATGTAATTATATACAGGAGATGCCCAGGTTATACCAGCTGTACATATATAATTATATACAGGAGATGCCCAGGTTATACCAGCTGTACATATGTAATTATATACAGGAGATGCCCAGGTTATACCAGCTGTACATATGTAATTATATACAGGAGATGCCCAGGTTATACCAGCTGTACATATATAATTATATACAGGAGATGCCCAGATTATACCAGCTGTACATATATAATTATATACAGGAGATGTCCAGGTTATACCAGCTGTACATATATAATTATATACAGGAGATGCCCAGGTTATACCAGCTGTACATATATAATATATACAGGAGATGCCCAGGTTATACCAGCTGTACATATATAATATATACAGGAGATGCCCAGGTTATACCAGCTGTACATATATCATTATATACAGGAGATGCCCAGGTTATACCAGCTGTACATATATAATTATATACAGAAGATACCCAGGTTATACCAGCAGTACATATATAATTATATACAGGAGATGCCCAGGTTATACCAGCTGTACATATATAATATATACAGGAGATGCCCAGGTTATACCAGCTGTACATATATAATTATATACAGGAGATGCCCAGGTTATACCAGCTGTACATATATAATATATACAGGAGATGCCCAGGTTATACCAGCTGTACATATATAATATATACAGGAGATGCCCAGGTTATACCAGCTGTACATATATAATATATACAGGAGATGCCCAGGTTATACCAGCTGTACATATATCATTATATACAAGAGATGCCCAGGTTATACCAGCTGTACATATATAATTATATACAGAAGATACCCAGGTTATACCAGCAGTACATATATAATTATATACAGGAGATGCCCAGGTTATACCAGCTGTACATATATAATATATACAGGAGATGCCCAGGTTATACCAGCTGTACATATATAATATATACAGGAGATGCCCAGGTTATACCAGCTGTACATATATAATGATATACAGGAGATGCCCAGGTTATACCAGCTGTACATATATAATATATACAGGAGATGCCCAGGTTATACCAGCTGTACATATATCATTATATACAGGAGATGCCCAGGTTATACCAGCCAGGGGAGCACCCAGGAATTTTGTCTAGGGGGGGTCCGAAAGGCAAAAAAATGTGGCATGTGTAGTGCGCTGTGCTAATTCAATTTTTTAAAGCCCCCTTTATATTTAAAACTGCAGGGACGGGGGTGTAACGTGTTGCACTGATTCTTTTACTTAGCGATTCTGAAAGCACTGCAGGAAAACAACAATGTGGCGCGCAAAGCGCGCCGCAAATTTTTTGGGCCCCGCCTACATATAATAGGCCACTCCCAACAAACACTGTACAGCTGACATTCTATAGTTGCGGCCTGTCTCTACACATCATACGGAGAGAGGGGGAGGTCTGTCCTGGCTGCACTGCCTGCTTCACATCATACAATAGACAGCAGGCTGCAGCCAGGAAGCTCCTCCGCTCTCCTCCCTCCCCAGATCCTGCTCAAGGCCTGTGGTTCCCCCCACCATCTGCCTGCTGCCCCCTTTGGCTGTCCTCACCCAGCTCTGAATCCTCTTTCTGCAAATGGCAGGGGGGGAGCCGGAGCATCTCCTCTCCTACATAGCGCCCCATACCTCTTACATCCAGTGATGTCACCTTTGTTGTAGACGTTCTCTTTCCTCATCTTCTCCATTCAGACCAGACCGCCATGATGATTTTTCAGCCATCTCCAATCTCTGCAGAGATTACCAAACAGACATTAGTTTCCCACATTTCCATCATCTTCACATCTTCTGAACACCCTTTCCTGCCACCCCCAATACTGTGCCCGCTGTACTGCAGAAACAGTCCCCCTGGAAATACTACTACCACACAGATAGTGCCCCAATACTGTGCCCACTGTGCCCCCAATACTATACTGCAGAAACAGTCCCCCTGGAAATACTGCTACCACACAGATAGTGCCCCAATACTGTGCCCGCTGTGCCCCCAATACTATACTGCAGAAACAGTCCCCCTGGAAATACTACTACCACACAGATAGTGCCCCAATACTGTGCCCGCTGTGCCTCCAATACTATACTGCAGAAACAGTCCCCCTGGAAATACTGCTACCACACAGATAGTGCCCCAATACTGTGCCCGCTGTGCCCCCAATACTATACTGCAGAAACAGTCCCCCTGGAAATACTGCTACCACACAGATAGTGCCCCCTTCAACAATTATTGGCACACAGTGCTCTAAAAAAATAACTGCGCCCAGACACTAATAGTATAAAGATAATGTCCCCCAAAAATGATTGTACCCCCGCTTAGTACCTGCTGTTGAGCTAATGTCCCCATAATGTATGCCAGTATAAAATACCCCTATATAGTGCCCCAGTAAATGCCCTCATAGTGCTCCTCTCCCCTTCCCCATAGTGTCGCCCATAATATGCCAGTAAAAAATGCCCCTTCTAAGTGCCACCATATGCCCCAATAGTGCTCCTTTCCCCCATAGTGCCTACCATAATGTGCCAGTAAAAAAATGCCCCCTTAGTGCCACCAGATGCAATAATGCCCCCATAATGTGCCAATAAGAATAAAGGCCCCTTTAGAGCCCCCATTTCCCCTTAGTGCCCCCAAATAATGCCCCTATAGTGCCACCAGATGCCCCATAGTGCTCCTCTCCCCCATGGTGCCCCCCAAATAATGCCCCCATAGTGCGGTTCTCCCCTTTAGTGTCCCCCATAGTGGCGGTCTCCCCTTTACTGCCCCCCATAGTGGCGGTCTCCCCTTTACTGCCCCCCATAGTGGCGGTCTCCCCTTTACTGCCCCCCATAGTGGCGGTCTCCCCTTTACTGCCCCCATAGTGGCGGTCTCCCCTTTACTGCCCCCCATAGTGGCGGTCTCCCCTTTACTGCCCCCCATAGTGGCGGTCTCCCCTTTACTGCCCCCCATAGTGGCGGTCTCCCCTTTACTGCCCCCCATAGTGGCGGTCTCCCCTTTACTGCCCCCCATAGTGGCGGTCTCCCCTTTACTGCCCCCATAGTGCAGGTCTCCCCTTTACTGCCCCCATAGTGCAGGTCTCCCCTTTACTGCCCCCCATAGTGCAGGTCTCCCCTTTAGTGCCCCCCATAGTGCAGGTCTCCCCTTTAGTGCCCCCCATAGTGCAGGTCTCCCCTTTAGTGCCCCCCATAGTGCAGGTCTCCCCTTTAGTGCCCCCCATAGTGCAGGTCTCCCCTTTAGTGCCCCCCATAGTGCAGGTCTCCCCTTTAGTGCCCCCCATAGTGCAGGTCTCCCCTTTAGTGCCCCCCATAGTGCAGGTCTCCCCTTTAGTGCCCCCCATAGTGCAGGTCTCCCCTTTAGTGCCCCCCATAGTGCAGGTCTCCCCTTTAGTGCCCCCCATAGTGCAGGTCTCCCCTTTAGTGCCCCCCATAGTGCAGGTCTCCCCTTTAGTGCCCCCCATAGTGCAGGTCTCCCCTTTAGTGCCCCCCATAGTGCAGGTCTCCCCTTTAGTGCCCCCCATAGTGCAGGTCTCCCCTTTAGTGCCCCCCATAGTGCAGGTCTCCCCTTTAGTGCCCCCCATAGTGCAGGTCTCCCCTTTAGTGCCCCCCATAGTGCAGGTCTCCCCTTTAGTGCCCCCCATAGTGCAGGTCTCCCCTTTAGTGCCCCCCATAGTGCAGGTCTCCCCTTTAGTGCCCCCCATAGTGCAGGTCTCCTCCTTTAGTGCCCCCCATAGTGCAGGTCTCCCCTTTAGTGCCCCCCATAGTGCAGGTCTCTCCTTTAGTGCCCCCCATAGTGCAGGTCTCCCTTTAGTGCCCCCCATAGTGCAGGTCTCTCCTTTAGTGCCCCCCATAGTGCAGGTCTCTCCTTTAGTGCCCCCCATAGTGCAGGTCTCTCCTTTAGTGCCCCCCATAGTGCAGGTCTCTCCTTTTATTGTGCCCCCCATAGTGCAGGTCTCTCCTTTAGTGCCCCCCATAGTGCAGGTCTCTCCTTTTATTGTGCCCCCATAGTGCAGGTCTCTCCTTTTATTGTGCCCCCATAGTGCCAGCTCCCCCCCTCAAAAAAAATAAAAATAAAAAAAATACACCTATACTTACCAGCAGCGATGCGATGCAGCCTCTTCCGGCTCAGGCAGCGCGATGATGACGTCATCGTGTCGCCAGAGCCGGCCTCTGATAGGCTGCAGGCATTAGTGCCTGCAGCCTATCAGAAGAACAGGGGAGGGACACACCTCTCCCTCCCCTGCCGCAGCACAGCTATGGAGATGAGAGCTTCCACAATGGAAGCGCTCATCTCCTACTGCCCCCACCGCCACCACCTGCCACTGCTACACTTACATCCAGGGCCGCGCCGCCTATGGTGATCGGCGGTGCGGCCCTGAAGGATTAAAAAAAATTAAATTTTGCCTGGTTGTTCTAGGGGGGGTCCAGACCCGCTGGACCCCCCCTGTAGGTGCGCCACTGATACCAGCTGTACATATATAATTATATACAGAAGATTCCCAGGTTATACCAGCTGTACATATGTGTGAAGGCAGTTTGCCTGGATTTGTGGGAGGGGCTGAGGTCCGCCTCCAGCCTATTTAGGGCACCCCCTTTACCTGGCTCCTGCACCGTCCGAGGTCTGAGCTTTGAGAGAGGAAGTCGCTTGTGGATTTGCTGGAGAGTTACCTGCGAGTTGCTGAGTCTTGGAAATTTTGCGTCACTCGGTTCACTGTGGGTCGCGTTTGCCCGGTAAAACTGTGAGTCATCCATACGGTACAGCCGGGGCCGCACGGTTGCCCCCTGTTCCGGCTCATGTCATTTCACAGTACCTTGCTTTCAGGTCACAATTTTCGTCACAAGTCACCATCATTTCATGTCTAGCAGGCTTGTTCATATGAAGATTGGTCACACCACACCACCACTCCGGTCTGTACCCCTGCAGCAAGCAGGCAGGTTGTCTCCTGGGCTCACCCCCCCCCCATTCCTGCTCATTTCACATCATGCCTCCCCTCGTTCATCACAGCGGCATGTTCACAAACACTCACACTTGCCCACAGGCTCCCACAGCGGCGCACAGCACACATCATCCCTCCAGGACCGGCGTCGCGGGCGCACCGCTGCTCAGGCACCACCCCCCCCACTGCCTCCGGTCTGTCTCCACCGATCCTTCTGCGGCGCGGCCGATGGCGGCCGGCCGCGTCTCGGCGCCTGATCTGCGCACGCGGAACGGCGCATGCGCGGTGATGCGTCGGCGCATGCGCGCTGTCCCGACGGCCGTCCAGAGCAGTGCGTCTGCATCATGCCCCCACCCGCTCAGCCAGCAGGGGGGCATCCAGCATCACCCACCCACCCCGATCACACGCAAACCACCATTGCTCTTGGGTGGGAAACTCTTCTATCTGCCCACCACCACCCTTTCATCCCTGCGCACACTCCATACCTTACTATGACACCGCTCTTCTCATTCGTGTTTTCCAGCTCCAAACGCTTGCCACACACAAGTACAACCTTACCAGGGGAATTAGATCCTGCAGCTTATCACGGGGAAAAAATAAAAATAAATCATTAAATAATAATAAAGGTCCCAATGTACAATCCAAACTCCCAGACAGACCATACGTTCCGCATCCGCTCACGGCCACACCGCAGGCCGCATTTCTCACACCATCCGCGCAAGCTTGGCATTCTCGCCATATGGGGAAAAACAAAAAACAAACCTTTTTCAGTGGTGCTTTTAATATCACAGCGAAAACCCGTCATAGGAAAGAAGCCCGCCATACAGTGTGAAAAAAAAAAAAAGTAAAAAAAAAAAAAAAAAGCCATACGGTCTGCTGATTACACGTTCCGCAACAAATCCCCCACGTCACGGGCCTCATTTCGCACGCCATCCGCACAGCCGTGGCACCACTGCTGCTGACGTCATGATCCTCTCAGGTCATGCCGACGTTCGTACCACAGTCCACTCTCGGCATACTACTTTCTGTCTAACCCCCTTTTTTAGGCGGTCAAGCTTAAACACATTTGCGCTGCACGTGTGTCCAGTGAATTTTTTCTTGCTACCAGGTACGGTAACCTAGTCTAAAACCCGCCACATCACCCTCGTGCTCCATGGTCCAAAAAAAAAAAAAAAAGGGATAACCCCCGCCATATAGTCCATAGTCCAAAAAAAAAAAAAAAAAAAAAGGGATAACCCCCGCCATATAGTCCATAGTCCAAAAAAAAAAAAGGATAAACCCCCGCAAAAAATAAATAAATAAACAAATAAAATAGGTATGGCGCCTACGTAGACCAGGCGGTCACACGTCCATGACGGTCATTTCAGCCCACATGCCAAGCCTCATTTCTCATGTCTCGATCCAACCAGTCACACGCGCAAGCAGGTACTTGTTTCATACTCACGTTTCATGATCCTATCGAGGTCATGTGTCCGTTCGCACCACAGTCCACACTCGTCTTACCACTTTTTTTTAACCCCTTTAGGCGGTCTAGCATAGACATATTTTCTCTACACGTGTTCTGAGATTTTCTTACCACCAGGTACGCACACCTGCTCTTACTATTTGCATTTCTTTTCATTTCTAGGCCTATAGGAGTGAGGCACCACTCACATCCGTGCGGCATTTCGCCCACTTGTTCTTACATCATGCGTTTTACCCTGCTTCCACTAAAGCTGCATTTCTTTTCATTTCTAGGCCTATGAGAGTGTGTTCCTACCATGTTCACAAGTTGGTTATTCGTTGGTCACGACAAGGGTCTTCTCTTAGCGAGCTGCAATGCCTCTGGCTCTTGTTTTCTCCATCAGTTCAATTTCACGGTTCGCGGTTGATTAATGTTTCGGTTGCGCACGTGGTTCGGATCACTACTGTCCATGCATTTCCATCAGGTCTGGCTCATGTTTAACTACTTATCACCGTGTGGTCACCCCGTTCAGTCCCTTGGCTTCGGGGGCCCGGTGACCGTTCTTCGTGTTGTCCATTAGGGGTACCATACGGTTGTAGACGGGGTAGTGTCTCAAGTTCATTGTCGGAGATGGTCATGGTTATGCGAGTCATTGGGGCCGCATAAGTGGGGGAAAAAAAAAAAATATATATATACATATATAATAATAATTTCATCTGCCATTAATCTCCCACGCAGGGCTTCTCCGTTTTAGTTTTACACACCGAACTCCGCCATTGGTCTCCCACGCATGTCTTCTCCGGTTAGTACGCACCCACGACTCCACTATTAGTCTCTCACGCATGGTTGCTCCGTTTCAGTTGTACACATACGACTCCGCTATTTGAGTCTCTCACGCATGGCTCCGCCTTTAGAGTCTCTCACGCATGGCTTCTCTGTATAAATTTCACACACATGACCCCGCCATTAGAGTCTCTCAAGCATGGCTCCGCCATTAGAGTCTCTCACGCATGGCTTCTCCGGGTGAATTTTACACGTATGGCTCCGCCTTTAGAGTCTCTCACACATGGCTTCTCCGTATTAATTTCACACACATGACCCCGCCATTAGAGTCTCTCACGCATGGCTCCGCCATTAGAGTCTCTCACGCATGGCTCCGCCATTAGAGTCTCTCACGCATGGCTTCTCCGTATTAATTTCATACACATGACCCCGCCATTAGAGTCTCTCAAGCATGGCTCCGCCATTAGAGTCTCTCACGCATGGCTTCTCCGTTCTAGGGTTACACACATGGCCCCGCCATTACAGTCTCTCACGCATGGCTCCGCCATCAGAGTCTCTCACGCACGGCTTCTCCGGGTAAATTTCACACACATGACCCCGCCATTAGAGTCTCTCACACATGGCTTCTCCGTATTAATTTCACACACATGACCCCGCCATTAGAGTCTCTCACGCATGGCTCCGCCATTAGAGTCTCTCACGCATGGCTCCGCCATTAGAGTCTCTCACGCATGGCTTCTCCGTATTAATTTCATACACATGACCCCGCCATTAGAGTCTCTCACGCATGGCTCCGCCATTAGAGTCTCTCACGCATGGCTTCTCCGGGTGAATTTTACACGTATGGCTCCGCCTTTAGAGTCTCTCACGCATGGCTTCTCCGGGTGAATTTTACACGTATGGCTCCGCCTTTAGAGTCTCTCACGCATGGCTTCTCTGTATAAATTTCACACACATGACCCCGCCATTAGAGTCTCTCACGCATGGCTCCGCCATTAGAGTCTCTCACGCATGGCTTCTTTGTATTAATTTCACACACATGACCCCGCCATTAGAGCCTCCCATGCATGGCTTCTCTGTATTAATTTCACACACATGACCCCGCCATTAGAGTCTCTCACACATGACCCCGCCATTAGAGTCTCTCACGCATGGCTCCGCCATTAGAGTCTCTCACGCATGGCTTCTCCGTATTAATTTCATACACACGACCCCGCCATTAGAGTCTCTCACGCATGGCTCCGCCATTAGAGTCTCTCACGCATGGCTTCTCCGGGTGAATTTTACACGTATGGCTCCGCCTTTAAAGTCTCTCACGCATGGCTCCGCCTTAAAGTCTCTCACGCATGGCTTCTCCGTGCCATTTTTACACATATGGCTCCGCCATTAGAGTCTTTCACGCATGACTCCGCCATTAGAGTCTTTCACATATCACTTCCCCATTCAAATTCTACACACACAACTCCGCCAGTCGAGGCCGGCTGCGTGGTCCCGCAACCAGTAGGTTCCATGTCTTTCTGCCTTCAGACCCGCTCGCATGGCTCGGTCATCAGTGGCTTGCAATACAATTATCTTATGGTGACTCGCACGCGTGGCTTGCGCCATTAGAGTCTCGCTCACGTTATCATTTTCTCTGACTTTTATTTTTAGGTTGTCAGATTCCTCCTGGAACATCACGCCCCCTTTTTGTCATGGCTTCTCTTCTGGGGTTTGCTTCTTTTTGCCACCTTAAACTCAAATGTCATACAACGCCATCATACTCTATCTCACTGGCATTTTACACCACATGCTAATCTTACACCCTAATAACATCAGTTGCGTGGCCTCTCACCAAATCAAAACCATACTCAGAGGTATTTAGAAAGCGAAACCCGCACGTCCAGCCCAGAGGCTACCCGTTAACAATCATATTTTCAAGGCATTATCCGAATTACTAGACGCCAAGCCTTCTGAAGCAGATACCAACTCCATCCTCAAAACAGAAATTTACTTGGCCTTCTACGGTTCCTGAGGCCCGGGGGAATTTACTACAACCTACACGACACAAGCCACACCTTGTCTTCTTGTCTCCCACTTGGCAAAACACATGGATCATTACGTCCTGACCTTACCTCACTCCAAGAGTAGTCAGCACTTACCCGTCAACATTTCATATCACCCCACGCACAACAGATGGTGTCCAGTCAGGGTTCTGGATGCTTACAGACAACGTCACAAGTTCTACCCTCTCAACCGCTACTTCACTACATGGCTCGGTACTCACCACCACCACCTTCATGACCCATGTCAGGTCATCCCTCACACAACTGGGCCTCAACGCAGCCAACCACTCAGGGCACTCCTTTCGCTTTGGAGCCGCGTCCACGGCCTCCAGTGCCAACGCCCCTACTCATGTCATCGGGAATTGGGGTGCTGGAAGTCATCCGCTTACTCGCGATACATTCCCAATCCAACACAAGAGTTAAGAGATACTTTCCAAAACATGTCGGGTTGAGCTATTCATGTATATTTGACTACAATAACTGGTTATTTCATTTTTGCCCTCTTCTTTCTCAGGCCTACCTCATCCTCGGTTTCGGCACACCACAACCGACTACGCTTATTCCCTGATTTCCTAGGGCTCTTCACTGTACTACCGTAAGCGCCTTACACAAGTGTGAAGGCAGTTTGCCTGGATTTGTGGGAGGGGCTGAGGTCCGCCTCCAGCCTATTTAGGGCACCCCCTTTACCTGGCTCCTGCACCATCCGAGGTCTGAGCTTTGACCCTCCCACCACTCCACTCAATTACAACTCATTTCTTCCATATCTCTATCCTTGGGTGGGCCCTCTTCTTTCTCAGGCCTACCTCATCCTCGGTTTCGGCACACCACAACCGACTACGCTTATTCCCTGATTTCCTAGGGTTCTTCACTGTACTACCGTAAGCGCCTCACACAAATAATATATACAGGAGATGCCCAGGTTATACCAGCTGTACATATATAATTATATACAGGAGATGCCCAGGTTATACCAGCTGTACATATATAATTATATACAGGAGATACCCAGGTTATACCAGCTGTAAATATATAATATATACAGGAGATGCCCAGGTTATACCAGCTGTACATATATAATATATACAGGAGATGCCCAGGTTATACCAGCTGTACATATATAATATATACAGGAGATGCCCAGGTTATGCCAGCTATACATATATAATATATACAGGAGATGCCCAGGTTATACCAGCTGTACATATATAATATATACAGGAGATGCCCAGGTTATACCAGCTGTACATATATAATATATACAGGAGATGCCCAGGTTATACCAGCTGTACATATATAATTATATACAGGAGATGCCCAGGTTATACCAGCTGTACATATATAATTATATACAGGAGATACCCAGGTTATACCAGCTGTACATATATAATTATATACAGGAGATGCCCAGGTTATACCAGCTGTACATATATAATTATATACAGGAGATGCCCAGGTTATACCAGCTGTACATATATAATTATATACAGGAGATACCCAGGTTATACCAGCTGTACATATATAATTATATACAGGAGATGCCCAGGTTATACCAGCTGTACATATATAATATATACAGGAGATGCCCAGGTTATACCAGCTGTACATATATAATATATACAGGAGATGCCCAGGTTATACCAGCTGTACATATATAATATATACAGGAGATGCCCAGGTTATACCAGCTGTACATATATAATATATACAGGAGATGCCCAGGTTATACCAGCTGTACATATGTAATATATACAGGAGATGCCCAGGTTATACCAGCTGTACATATATAATTATATACAGGAGATGCCCAGGTTATACCAGCTGTACATATATAATATATACAGGAGATGCCCAGGTTATACCAGCTGTACATATATAATATATACAGGAGATGCCCAGGTTATACCAGCATAGTAGAAGATGTGATTGAAGGTTTACCTCATATTCCGCAGTGAAGATCTCCTGCTCTGTGAAGTGATTTTGTGATATATTTTGGTCTCTTCTGAGAATATTTGACATGAGAATTTGTGTCCTTACAAACTGGAAGAAAGGAAACGTTGAGTCAGCAGATCGCCGTCACCGGGGTTAGGAAGTGATCTCCGCAGGCCGGACGCCGGGTTACAAAATCTGTGACAACAGAGAAAATTACCAGCGTAAAATACACATGACCGTGTCATATAAGCAAAAGTTCAGGAGCGGCGACTGACGGACGGCAGAATATAAAAATAAATAAATAAATTGAACCGGAATTTACTTTACATTTACATTTACATTAAATAATTAATCAAGAAACATCACTCTGCTTCCCATACTGTGTTTATTGCCTCTAAATGTAGTGAATCCCCATCCTACTCAGATTCTCAGTTACATCCTGTATTATACTCCAGAGCTGCACTCACTATTCTGCTGGTGCAGTCACTGTGTACATACATTACTTATCCTGTACTGATCCTGAGTTACATCCTGTATTATACTCCAGAGCTGCACTCACTATTCTGCTGGTGCAGTCACTGTGTACATACATTACATATCCTGTACTGATCCTGAGTTACATCCTGTATTATACTCCAGAGCTGCGCTCACTATTCTGCTGGTGCAGTCACTGTGTACATACATTACATTACTTATCCTGTACTGATCCTGAGATACATCCTGTATTATACTCCAGAGCTGCACTCACTATTCTGCTGGTGCAGTCACTATGTACATACATTACTTATCCTGTACTGATCCTGAGTTACATCCTGTATTATACTCCGGAGCTGCACTCACTATTCTGCTGGTGCAGTCACTGTGTACATACATTACTTATCTTGTACTGATCCTGAGTTACATCCTGTATTATACTCCAGAGCTGCACTCACTATTCTGCTGGTGCAGTCGCTGTGTACATACATTACTTATCCTGTACTGATCCTGAGTTACATCCTGTATTATACTCCAGAGCTGCACTCACTATTTTGCTGGTGCAGTCACTGTGTACATACATTACTTATCCTGTACTGATCCTGAGTTACATCTGGTATTATACTCCAGAGCTGCACTCACTATTCTGCTGGTGCAGTCACTGCGTACATACATTACTTATCCTGTACTGATCCTGAGTACATACATTACTTATCCTGTACTGATCCTGAGTTACATCCTGTATTATACTCCAGAGCTGCACTCACTATTCTGCTGGTGCAGTCACTGTGTACATACATTACATATCCTGTACTGATCCTGAGTTACATCCTGGATTATACTCCAGAGCTGCACTCACTATTCTGCAGGTGCAGTCACTGTGTACATACATTACATATCCTGTACTGATCCTGAGTTACATCCTGGATTATACTCCAGAGCTGCACTCACTATTCTGCTGGTGCAGTCACTGTGTACATACATTACATTACTTATCCTGTACTGATCCTGAGTTACATCCTGTATTATACCCCAGAGCTGCACTCACTATTCTGCTGGTGCAGTCACCGTGTACATAAATTACTTATCCTGTACTGATCCTGAGTTACATCCTGTATTATACTCCGGAGCTGCATTCACTATTCTGCTGGTGCAGTCACTGTGTACATACATTACTTGTCCTGTACTGATCCTGAGTTACATCCTGTATTATACTCCGGAGCTGCATTCACTATTCTGCTGGTGCAGTCACTGTGTACATACATTACTTGTCCTGTACTGATCCTGAGTTACGTCCTGTATTATACTCCAGAGCTGCACTCACTATTCTGCTGGTGCAGTCACTGTGTACATACATTACTTATCCTGTACTGATCCTGAGTTACATCCTGTATTATACTTCAGAGCTGCACTCACTATTCTGCTGGTGCAGTCACTGTGTACATACATTACTTATCTTGTACTGATCCTGAGTTACATCCTGTATTATACTCCAGAGCTGCACTCACTATTCTGCTGGTGCAGTCGCTGTGTACATACATTACTTATCCTGTACTGATCCTGAGTTACATCCTGTATTATACTCCAGAGCTGCACTCACTATTTTGCTGGTGCAGTCACTGTGTACATACATTACTTATCCTGTACTGATCCTGAGTTACATCTGGTATTATACTCCAGAGCTGCACTCACTATTCTGCTGGTGCAGTCACTGCGTCATTCCGGATCCGGCTTTGCGGCAAGTCTTCAGGATTTTGGGCCGGAGAAAAAAGCGCAGCATGCTGCGGTATTTTCTCCGGCCAAAAAACGTTCCGTTCCGGAACGGAAAACATCCTGATGCATCCTGAACGGATTTCTCTCCATTCAGAATGCATTAGGATAAAACTGATCAGGATTGTTCCGGCATAGAGCCCCGACGACGGAACTCTATGCCGGATCCGGCCAACGCAAGTGTGAAAGGGCCCTAACTCTAGATAATGCAACATATAACTGACCGAGGCTGAATACTGGTTCTGGCAAGTAAATGCCAACTTTTTCTAAGGTTTTCTCTGAGCTTTATTAATTGTCATGGCAAAGACTAATGTAACTGGAAATTGTCGCTTTCTTAAAGGTAAATGGTAAATTAGTAGAGGATGGAGCCAAATGAAGACTGGGAATAAAGACCATGTCCTCTTCAGCTGAACCTGTTATTTCTTGAGCAATAATGAGGTTTCTTTCCGAGTCTTTAACAAAAAGGCGGCTTCCATCGCACAATCCTATTTTAGTGTTATTATTCCTAAGGAGCATAATTATTGCTCCCTTTTTAAGGTTCAGTTTCTGCCTCGGCATTCCTGCTGGAGATAGCTCATTAAGAAACTCAGTAGGATAGTTCTTCATATCTTTCGTAGTTGAGTCATCAATTGAGTTTGAGCTGAGGACTATCACAGCATCTCCTTCCAAAATGTTTAGCACCTCTTCATTTATGCTATTAACATCAGAGTTCTTTGGGCAAAGAATACATATTTTTTTTGTTATCTTTGAGACATCAGCAACTGGAATTCTTTCTCCAAAGACAATATTTCCTGGGCGAACCTTCAATGTGTGATGTATCACCATTGCCAACTTGGATCAACCAATATTGAATTCAGTGTCAAGGGAACGGATATTGTTCTTATGGTTTTGCCACAGTTTATTATACTTTATACATGCTTCTACAGCCTTTGTCCGGTCACCATGAAGAACCACTGGAAGTGTTTGCCGAAAAGCTCCACCAAGTAATCAAACTTTTCCTCCAAAGGGTTTGTGGTTTTCCATTATTTCTTTTAGCAGTTATTCGACCACTGTAAGAGCAATAGATGGGGCCGTTGTGCACTCATCCCAAATGAGCACTGTAGATGATCTCAAATTTTCAGCAGCAGCAGCAGAATTGAGACGCATGTTTGATATTGAGTTCTCAACTATTTGAACAGGTGATTTGAACTGAGATTGGTCTGTTCTTCCCCCCTCAAGAAGATTGGCTGCTCTACCTGTTGAGGCTCCAGGGAGGGCAATGTTACCTTCTCCACAAACTGTGCCGAGAAGGGTTTAGTAAAGATTTTACCACTACCTCCTGGACCATCCAAGGTTGAAAAGGTTGTCCTTCTGCTTGCCGACAATATTTTTTCTAAAGCTGTTTTTTGTTTTCTGTTTAATGTTTTCTCCATTTAGATTTGTATTTTAGTAATTCCTTGTCATGCCTATTCCAAAGTAGATCAGTATTCGGCATTGTGGAAGGCGATCCAAAATCTTCACAGGTTTTGCCATGTAGTCCCAGAATGTTGGCTATTTCTTTAGGTGCAATCTTACGACATATTGTGCAATCATCATTGTGTTGTTTATCGTTTTTGAACTAAATCTTCAATGAGATATTACTCATATATTAGAGAAAGGGCATTAATATTTTGCAATGATGCAAAAGCGCAGATATAGGCAAATAATTCCCTGAGTTTTTTAGGCATTGTGAAGTGGACGGCATCTTCCAGAGTGTTCTCCCACACGGCATCATCATTAATAAGTCCTTTAGCTTTTGTAGCGTCTTGGAAAGTGAGATAGACATTTCCATGTACCGTCCTCAGATCTTCAAAGAATACTGCACCTGGAACATGCAGCAATAGTAGACGCAGACGGTAACGCTCTGTATCTGATGTTAAGTTGACAGAATACATTCGTCCAGTATTTTTTTCTGCACCGCGTTGACGTCATCTCCAACAACAAATTTTGAGAGTCAAACACATAGTGCAAAGGAATGTCACAATATAATTTATTCTTTGCTTCCTCTTTTTGTTGATTCAATGTGAACCAATCTGTCAATTGAGTATCTCTGTGCCGCTGTGGTAATGTCATTTGGGTTGAAAAAAACGGATTGTTCTTCAGGCAGACGCACCGCTAATCTATGGACGGTATGGGATTGATAATGCATTTCACACCCCATGCAAACGCCGTGCTGCTCCTGGAGCACTGACAAACCTAGAATTAATAAAGGCCTTTATTTCATCGTGATTCAAAGTACCTTGTTCTTTAATGACAATCATGAGAAAGGTATTTGACACTTTTCGCTGATGCACAAACTTCCACATTAATGTGGCAACTGTACTTCAACGCTAAGTAAGGATGATATGGTACAGCCCAAGAGTTATCAATTCCCTTTCCGTTAAGCATTGTAGTTCGGCCTATATTTCTTCTCTTGTACTTTGGATAGCCGTCGCTGTTAGCAATAGTTTTTTTGCTGGAGTTCCTTACAGCATTTGTCCCACATGGAGAGTTCGGATTGAGCGCTCCGCATGGTCCGTGAATCATATGCTTTGTTACAATTGCATGTAAGCGAGGACGGATTCCTATGTCAGGGATTTCAGCAGAGACAATTTTGTCAGTTCTTCATTTTTTGGTTTACAGCTTTCTTTAAGAATGAGAAGTATGTGAGCATGTGGTAAACCTCTCTATTGAAATTCTATCACGTAAACCATTGCTTTTGGGACTCCAAAAATAAGTTTTTTTTACTGATGTCATCAATTAGAGCTTTAAGTTTTAGGTGAAATACTCTTGCAACTAAATGTGGTTGTCCATCGTTTGTTTGTCCATCGTTTGTTTGTTTGTCCATTGTTTGTTTGTCCATCGTTTGTTTGTCCATTGTTTGTTTGTCCATTCTTTGTTTGTCCATCGTTTGTTTGTCCATCGTTTGTTTGTCCTTTGTTTGTTTGTCCATTCTTTGTTTGTCCATCGTTTGTTTGTCCATTGTTTGTTTGTCCATTCTTTGTTTGTCCATCGTTTGTTTGTCCATCGTTTGTTTGTCCATTCTTTGTTTGTCCATTGTTTGTTTGTCCATTGTTTGTTTGTCCATCGTTTGTTTGTCCATCGTTTGTTTGTCCATTGTTTGTTTGTCCATCGTTTGTTTGTCCATCGTTTGTTTGTCCATCGTTTGTTTGTCCATGTTGTAGGTTACGTACAATCTGTTCCCATTTGGGATTGCACGTCATTGTCATAAAAAGATCTTGTTTTCCATATTTTCTGACCATTGCCAAAGCCTCTTGATAATTTTGTTGCAAGTTTCTGGGGCTCCCTGCAATTGATCCATTAATCCAGAGTATGTTTCAATTTCGGCTGATTTTCACGTTTATAATTGAGTCTGTTGGCTTCTGTTTTTACATATGCATCCAGTATATATTGCTGTGTAAGGTGGCCTGCATTTAAGAAAGGGTTAAAATCCTCTCTGATGGAAAGACGGTAACCGTAGTATTGCATTGAGTGCCTCTAACTCTAGGGTTGTGTGACTGGTTTGGTAAAGTTAATAAAGCTTGTGCTCTGTTTTGCAATGGTTTGTCCATTCGGCAGCTTTGGTCCCCATAGGGGAATAACAATGGATAAACCATGGGCTCCAAATTAGGATCAAGGACACTAATTCTTTGTGGTTTTTTATACTTGCTTTGCAGTGTATAAGAAGATCTCTTTCACGTGGTGGTTCTCCTTCATTATTTAGAAAAATAAAAGCCACCTCGTTATATTGTGGTGCGTTATGGCGCCTCTGGTCATCTTTGCGATCTTGTACTATTGTCATGGACACTTCCTTAATAACACTGACGTTTTTGCGGCATCCTCTTCATATTCTTTTTCAACTTGGTACAACATTTTGCAGGCCCCGGCAAAAGGATTGAATTGCGCCATAAATGTACTCAATGTTTGCATAATCTCTGAATTTATTCCTCAGTTGGCAGAACTTTGCATTCTTTGCTCTGCAGCTTCAGAGGGATCGAAAATGTATAATTGTGCAAACTGTCTGTTTCCACCCTGTTGAGGACGCAGCGTTCCTGCTCTGTGACAAATAGAACCATGGATTCGAAAACCGTATGGCCCATAGCCAGGAGGCGAAGGGATGTTAGCTCCCATCGATGCAAATGCCAGAGCGCTGTTTATTGACCTTAGATTTTGGATGACATTTTTGCTGTAATGATGCTGACCCGTCAGGAGCTGCCGTATAAAAGGGTTTGTTCCAATTGGTTAAAGATTTACTTTTTCTTTTGAGTAACACTGTGTACATTTTTGATCAGATGGTCTTTCTCCTTCAAAATGTTTTGCTTGACAAAAATTGCTCTGTAATTGTGCATGTCGCAAACATTGTAGATGTCGTCCTTCTGGTGTAAGACTTGCTCTCCTAGCTTCTTCTCTTTCAGCATGTCTCTTACGTTCTTGTCTTTCTCTTATATCATTTATCCTCTCCTGTGTGGCTGTTGATAGATGATTTGTGTCTGTTTGTAGACCGGTATCCGGCCTCTCTTTATTGTAGCTTGTTGCTGACGTAGTGTTTTTCGTTCATCTGCAGTAAGACTTGCTCTCCTAACTCTGTGTGTTTTGGCATTTTTCTGACTCTCATTTTCCTTTTCTTCAATTGATCCATTTGCTCGTCTTTCTCTTTCTCTTAGAGATAGTTTTTTTATGCTGATTTTCCAGTTATTCTATAGATCTTGAATTGATCTATTTGCTCATTTTTTATTTTGTTTTTCAGCCTCTCTGTTTTTGATGTTTACTTGCTGAGCTGACTGTTTCTCCAGGAGAAGTTGCTTATGTAGGATTTCATTGTCTGTGTCTTTTGTCCTACTTGACGTGTCTTTTTTTGGGTGGCATGTTGTTAGTAGATAGTCCCAGTAATATAGGCTTGTACTTTTGTAATATTTTCTCTTCCTGTAATACTGGCTTATATGTGTATATGCATCACTGGCACTGACTGCTTGCTGTGGCTGAGACTGCTGGCACTGACTGGTGGCTGAGACTGCTGGCACTGAGTACTGGCTGTGGCTGAGACTGCTGGCACTGACTGGTGGCTGAGACTGCTGGCACTGACTGCTTGCTGTGGCTGAGATTGCTGGCACTGAGTGCTGGCTGTGGCTGAGACTGCTGGCACGGACTGGTGGCAGAGACTGCTGGCACTGACTGCTTGCTGTGGCTCAGACTGCTGGCACTGAGTGCTTGCTGTGGCTGAGACTGCTGGCACTGAGTGCTGTCTGTAGCTGAGACTGCTGGCACTGACTGCTTGCTGTGGCTGAGACTGCTGGCACTGAGTGCTGGCTGAGACTGCTGGCACTGACTTTGGTGGCTGAGACTGCTTGAACTGACTGGAGGCTGTAGCTAAGACTGCTTGCACTGTGGCTGGTGGTGCTGAGACTGCTGGCACTGACTTGTGGCCGAGACTGCTTGTACTGACTGGTGGCCGAGACTGTTGGCTGTGGCTGAGACTGCTGGCACTGTGACTGGTGGCACTGACTGGTGGCTGTGGCCGAGACTGCTGGCACTGACTGGTGGCCGAGACTGCTGGCACTGACTGGTGGCCGAGACTGCTGGCACTGACTGGTGGCCGAGACTGTTGGCTGTGGCTGAGACTGCTGGCACTGTGACTGGTGACTGTGGCTGGTGGCACTGACTGATGGCTGGCACTGACTGGTGGTGCTGAGACCACTGGCAGCAACTGGTGGCTAATGCTGCTGGCAGCAGCTGCTGTGTGTGTCTGACAGTACTGGAATTTGTGCGACTCTGTGATGGATCTAATGGTGGCGCTCTGACTCAGAAAGCACACCATAGGAGACGGTGATTGGCTGGCACACATGCTGCCCGTGGGTGGTACGGGCAGTGAGTGTGGCGGCTGTGATAGGACGGCGCGCTGGTGTGGGTGGCGTGTGGTGCGCCGTGTGTTGATTGGCAGGCACGCTGCGCATTTAATAATCGACACACGCGCACGGACACCAGCCCTGAGCATGCACACAGGGCTTTTATTAGTATAGATGTCAGTACCTCCTGATGATATTACACATGTCAGCACCTCCTTCTGAGGTTATTTTTTTTATTAAAGCATTAATTTCCACATACAAAAAAAAAAATCAAAGACATTAATATTTTTCTTTTATCCCCTTGTAAAGCCTTCCCCCCACCCTCCCTCCCCTTTCGTCTTCTATCCCCTTGTCACGAACCAGCAGGTGTGAACCCACTGTGCCACGTATCCTACCTCCTCTAAGCGCGTTGTCTAAGTGAACCCCTCGATCTTCGAAGTACCCCTGATGGTGGGGATAGACTTTCCTGAGTAGAACACCAGGTCGCTACCTCTTGAGGAGGATAGGCACACGAGGCAGGAAGTACCAAGGAAAGGTACCAGAAGTACAAGCGTAGTCAGGCAGGCGGAGTCGTTACCAGGAGCAACAGTGCGGGACCGAAGGATGAGGCAGAGGCGTAGTCAGGCAGGCAAAAGGTCAGGGCAGGCGGCACAGGTACAGGTCAGGCAATCCGGTTCGGCAACGGGAGAGTCAAGGCAAGCAGGCAGGGATCAGACTGTTAGCAGAATCCAGGAACGAAGTACAAGTCAGGAACACATGTGAGTATCAGGATATTTAGCAAAACACAAGGACCTTGACACTCAGGCATCTGGGAAGGGGGCTGAGCTACTTACATATGCCCAGGAGGGCTAGGATAGGTCAGAGAGGTCACATGACCTAAGCCATTAAGCCCAGGAAGTGACGCGTTCCCCAATATTTTTCTTAATTCTCTATAGGACCAAAACATATGTAAATGTTCAGCCCCCGTGAATCACACCGTGGGCAATTGGAAGTATTTCTTAAACCACATTTCTCAAGCCATAATGGTGTAAGTAACATATATTCTATGTAAAATATTAAATTGCACCACAAGGTGATTACAATTATGTGAGACTAATCTTAAATTTGCAAATATGTTTTTCCCAATCATCCATTTGAGTCATAGAACACTCCGTACCCCAAGCCCTTTGCCCGGGGGAGCGCGTATTATTAAATAGTGCTTTAACTAATAATTTATAAAGTTGAGCAATCTTAACCTTCTGCCCACAATTCCCCATCAAGTCATTCAGAGGTGGAAATACAGTCAGGTCCATAAATATTGGGACATCAACACCATTCTAACATTTTTGGCTCTATACACCACCACAATGGATGTGAAATGAAACAAACAAGATGTGCTTTACCTGCAGACTGTCAGCTTTACCTGCAGACTGTCAGCTTTACCTGCAGACTGTCGGCTTTACCTGCAGACTGTCGGCTTTACCTGCAGACTGTCGGCTTTACCTGCAGACTGTCGGCTTTACCTGCAGACTGTCGGCTTTACCTGCAGACTGTCGGCTTTACCTGCAGACTGTCGGCTTTACCTGCAGACTGTCAGCTTTACCTGCAGACTGTCAGCTTTACCTGCAGACTGTCGGCTTTACCTGCAGACTGTCAGCTTTACCTGCAGACTGTCGGCTTTACCTGCAGACTGTCGGCTTTACCTGCAGACTGTCGGCTTTACCTGCAGACTGTCGGCTTTACCTGCAGACTGTCGGCTTTACCTGCAGACTGTCAGCTTTACCTGCAGACTGTCGGCTTTACCTGCAGACTGTCAGCTGTAATTTGAGGCATTTACATCCAGATCAGGTGAACGGTGCAGGAATTACAGCAGTTTGCATCTGTGCCTCCCACTTGTTAAGGGACCAAAAGTAATGGGACAGAATAATAATCAGAAATCAAACTTTCACTTTTTAATACTTGGTTGCAAATCCTTTGCTGTCAATTACAGCCTGAAGTCTGGAACGCATAGACATCACCAGACGCTGGTCTCATCCCTGGTGATGCTCTGCCCGGCCTCTACTGCAACTGTCTTCAGTTCCCGCTTGTTCTTGGGGCATTTTCCCTTCAGTTTTGTCTTCAGCAAGTGAAATGCTCAATCGGATTCAGGTCCGGGGATTGACTCGGCCATTGCAGAACATTCCACTTCTTTCCCTTAAACTCTTTGGTTGCTTTTGCAGTATGCTTTGGGTCACTGTCCATCTGCACTGTGAAGCGCCGTCCAATGAGTTCTGAAGCATTTGGCTGAATAGGAGCAGATAATATTGCCCGAAACCCTTCAGAATTCATCCTGCTGCTTTTGTCAGCAGTCACATCATCAATAAATACAAGAGAACCAGTTCCATTGGCAGCCATACATGCCCACGCCATGACACTACCACCACCATGCTTCACTGATGAGGTGGTATGCTTAGGATCATGAGCAGCTCCTTTCCTTCTCCATACTCCTCTCTTCCCATCGCTCTGGTACAAGTTGATCTTGGTCTCATCTGTTTATAGGATGTTGTTCCAGAACTGTGAAGGCTTTTTTAGATGTCGTTTGGCAAACTCTAATCTGGCCTTCCTGTTTTTGAGGCTCACCAATGGTTTCCATCTTGTGGTGAACCCTCTGTATTCACTCTGGTGAAGTCTTCTCCTGATTGTTGACTTTGACACACATACACCTACCTCCTGGAGAGTGTTCTTGATCTGGCCAACTGTTGTAAAGGGTGTTTTCTTCACCAGGGATAGAATTCTTCATCCACCACAGTTGTTTTCCGTGGTCTCCCAAGTCTTTTGATGTTGCTGAGCTCACCGGTGCGTTCCTTCTTTTTAAGAATGTTCCAAACAGTTGTTTTGGCCGCGCCTAATGTTTTTGCTATCTCTCTGATGGGTTTATGGTGTTTTTCAGCCTAATGATGGCTTCACTGATAGTGACCGCTCTTTGGATCTCATCTTGAGAGTTGACAGCAACAGATTCCAGATGCAGATATCAGACTGGAAATGACCTCTGGACCCTTTATCTGCTCATTGTAATTGGGATAATGAGGGAATAACACACACTCGGCCACGGGACAGCCGAGAAGACAATTGTCCCATTACTTTTGGTCCCTTAACAAGTGGGAGGCACAGATGCAAACTGCTGTAATTCCTGCACCGTTCACCTGATTCGGATGTAAATACCTCAAATTACAGCGGACAGTCTGCAGGTAAAGCTGACAGTCTGCAGGTAAGGCTGACAGTCTGCAGGTAAAGCTGACAGTCTGCAGGTAAAGCTGACAGTCTGCAGGTAAAGCTGACAGTCTGCGGGTAAAGCTGACAGTCTACGGGTAAAGCTGACAGTCTACAGGTAGAGCTGACAGTCTGCAGGTAAAGCTGACAGTCTGCAGGTAAAGCTGACAGACTGCAGGTAAAGCTGACAGTCTGCAGGTAAAGCTGACAGTCTGCAGGTAAAGCCGACAGTCTGCAGGTAAAGCTGACAGTCTGCAGGTAAAGCTGACAGTCTGCAGGTAAGGCTGACAGTCTGCAGGTAAAGCTGACAGTCTACAGGTAGAGCTGACAGTCTGCAGGTAAAGCTGACAGTCTGCAGGTAAAGCTGACAGTCTGCAGGTAAAGCTGACAGTCTGCGGGTAAAGCACATCTTGTCTGTTTCATTTCAAATCCATTGTGGTGGTGAATAGAGACAGAAATGTTAGAATTGTGTCCATGTCCCAATATTCATGGACCTGACTGTTCGTCAAACGTAACTGAAAATATCGAAACCAAGATAAATTGTGTATATTCTCCCCTCGTGCTAGCTCTAAAAGTGAAAGTATATCTCCAATTCTCACCACTGGTGCAAGATAAAGGATATTCTTTTTTTGCCAGTATTGATCCCTCACTAATTCATCTAGTTCTTGTAGACAATAATTATGCCAGAGGGGGTTGCAGCAAAGTGATCCCCTTATTCCCATCCATCCTCTAATAGAGCCCCATGACTTAGTAAATAGCTTTCCAAATTCTCTATAATCCTGTTGGGCGTTACCTAAACTTAAACGCTACAGAAATTTGCCCTCACAGAACCTTTTATACAAGCAAATTCACCTTGTATAGAAAACCACACGCTAGATTAAAAGTGAGCGGCCCACTATCGCCGACATTTGAAATCACAAACGGAACTAGGCAGGGGGGCCTCCTGTCCCCTTCCCTATTTATCCTGGTAGCAGAGACCCTAATTCAATCTGTCAGACAAAACATTGAGATCATTGGGGTAAAATATGTGAAAAAAGAACTAAAGTGCACTGCGATTACGTCAAAGGACGCACCAGAGTTGGTTGAGTGTCTCACTCAGCCTTCTGCTTCTGCACCCTCCTCATACTCTGTATCTGCACCCTCCTCACTCTCTGCTGTGTGCACCCCCAAAGACACCACCACCACCATAGGCCCTCCACTCGAGTTAAAGGAATTATTTTCCTATCCATTCCCAGACCTTACTGATGCACAGCCATTCTTAACATCGGATGAGGAAGAGGAGGTAGCAACGGCCGCCACCCAGTGGTCTGACAACAGTACCCGGATCAGCCCAAGGAGGGTGGTCCCCGCTGTTGCTGCCTACTCCAAGATCTCTAATGTCAGTGGTGGTGAAGGTGACAATGACATGTCGATGGACGTCACGTGGGTGCCCACAAGAGAGGACTCGCAGGGCACAGGAGGCAAAAAGCAGACTGCAAATGTATCAGGGGCGAGCCATCCACCAAGCACGGTCACATCTGGCGCTCCCAGGACGCAGGCACATGGCTCCGCAGTGTGGGCTTTTTTTAACGTGTCCACTACTGACAATAGTGTTGCCACCTGCAGCCTGTGCTGTCAACGCGTAAGTCGTGGTAAGCCCAACACTCACCTATGGACGACCGCCTTAAGAAGGCACCTGGCCTCCCATCACCGAGCCCAGTGGAAGCAACACCATCAGAACCCACAAAGCCACAGTCCCGGCGCTCCATGTCCTGCCTCTTCTCCTTCTCCTCCCATTTGTCCTCCACTCCACCTTCCACCGTGCCGTCGTCGTGTTCATCTGGCAGAAGGCAGGCTTCCGTGGCCCAAATGTTTGAGCGTAAAAAGATGATGACGCCGGATAACCCTTTTGCCCAATGGCTGACCACTGGCCTGTCGGAACTGCTAGCCCGCCAACTACTGCCATATAAACTGGTGGACTCGGAAGCCTTTATAAATTTTGTGGCAACTGGCACACCGCAATGGAAGGTCCGAGGAAGGAAATATTTCTCCCAGAAGGGCATCCCAGAGCTATATGGCCACGATCAGCGACAAGTGAATATATCTCTGGCACACAGTGTCGGTGCCAAGATGCATCTGACCACAGACATGGGATGTAGCAAACACGGGCAGGTACATAACTTTCACTGCCCACTGGGTGAACCTTCTGACGGCCGTCAAGCATGTAACCCATGGCTCCGTGTGGATTTGGTGTTACCGCCACGGAGTGCATGTAGGCCGGCCTCTTCTTCTCCTCCTCCTACTCCATCCTCTGTCTCCTCCTCGGCTGACTCCTCCTTTTCCGCTGCTACCGCCTCTTCCGCTGCGCGCCCCAAGCTCCCTAGAACCTATTAGACATCCCAGGTGAGACGTTGCCATGCTGTGCTGCGGCTGTTGTGCCGGGAAGCCAAGAGCCACACCGGTCCTGCACTGCTTTCAGCTCTGCGGTCACAGGCCGATCAGTGGCTAACCCCGCTCAATTTGACAGTTGGTAAAGTGGTGTGCGACAACGGTGCCAATCTGCTGAGCGCGCTGAAACAGGGCAAAATGACACACGTGCCGTGAATAGCACACGTCCTGAACTTAGTGCAGCGATTCGTTGCCAAATACCCAGGATGACTTGGATGACTTGCGGCAGGCCATGGCTCACCTTGCTGGCGTTCAGTGGCGACACCACCTGCCCGTCAGACATCTGATTTGTGACTGCCCGACGCGCTGGAACTCCACCTTGTATATGCTTGATAGGCTGCTCCAGCAGAAACGTGTCGTTAACGACTATCTGTACGAACTCTGCAGCAGGACAGGTTCTGGGGAGCTTGGTTTCTTTTCACTGCGCCAGTGGCTGCTCATGCGCGACGCATGCAGACTTCTGTGGCCATTTGATGAGATCACCAAACTGGTCACTCGCAGCCAGGGCGCCATCAGTGACATCGTACCTTACGCCTTCTTTTTGGAGTGTGCATTGCGTCGTGTCATTGATCAAGCCATCGAGGATCAGGAAGATGAGGAATAGTCGCAATGCTGAATAAATTCCCAGGGGGACTACTCCATCTGAGACAAGTCAGCAGGAGTCTGAAGAGGAGTCAGAGGAGGATGGTGGCTGGGGGGAGGGAGAGGAGGAGCAAGAAAAGCAGGCTATGACTTTAAACTTTTCTGGGATCCCTGGTGTTGTCCGTGGCTGGGGGGAGGAGAACAAGGACGACATTCTCCTGGGCGATGAGCAGGAGCCAGGCCGCTCCACCGCTTCCAATTAAGTGCAAATGGGGGCCTTTATGCTCCAGTGTTTGAGGAGGGATCCCCGTATAAAAAGCATGAAGGGCAAGGACCAGTACTGGGTGGCAATGTACTTAGACCCCCGGTACAAACACAAAATGCTGGACATGTTACCAGCATCACAGAGGGCTGTCAGAATGCAGCACTTCCAGGCCTTGCTGCGAGAGATGCTGCATTCTGCTGTTGCGGGCGCTGGCAGAGGAATTTCCACCCACAGCGAAACAGGTGTGGGTACCAATCCTACCGCGCCTGCAAGAAGAGGACGGTTTGAAGATGTGTTGGTCACTTCGGATATGAGATCATTCTTGCAGCCAACCCATCGACAGCCGCTATATGGATCCAGCCTCAGGGAACGCCTAGACCGACAGGTGTCCGACTACATCAGGCTAATGGCCGATGTGGACGCTCTGAGAAGCGAGGAACCCCTGGACTATTGGGTGTGCAGCCTTGACCTATAGCCAGAGCTGGCACAATTTGCCATGGAACTCTTGACCTCCAGTGTCCTGTCCGAAAGGAGGTTCAGCGCAGCAGGGGGGATCATGACCGATAAGCGCACTCGCCTAGCTCACATTTCTAAAAATGAATGAGGCATGGATCTCGGAGGAATAATACACCTGTGACGACCACGTGTAATTGAATTTCCTCATGCCAGCCCACACATATCCGCCACCACACAGAACAAAGAATGGTCCTTGTCTTATGTATATACAGCGGCATAAAAGGCCTTTTCTGTCAGGTAAATGCCTAATTTTTGTGGCCTGTACTCCAGTGGCCTACAGTAACATTTTTAGCCAGTTACCGTCTAATGTACCTCCAGCCACATCATCACAAGTTCTTTTATGTCAGATGAATGCCTAATTTTTGGGGCCCGTACTCCCGTGGCCTAAAATAAAAAATTTCTAGGCTCCAGCCGGGCACATTTCGGAGAGTTTCCCTTTAAGACACATAAAAATGGCCCCTGATTAAAATACATCTTTTTGTGTGAATTTTTGCCATTGACCCCCCCCCCCCCCCTGGTATGTCACTGTCCATGTTGTGGGACTATTTGTGCACTTCTAGTAAGTATTTGGTGGCTGCACATATGACCTGAAGGTTTTTCAGGTTCGCCTGCCATTAAAGTGAATAAGGCCGGCCGCGCACGCGCGGCCCCCGATGAACGTCCATCACTATCTAGGGCCCATTATTTTTTATGCGTATGGTACCGCCTTTGAGTATTATATGGAATTTAGCGGGATAAATAAATGAATACTTAATGTCCTTTTCCTGCAATAGTTTTTTTACCGCCATGAAACTACGTCTCTTTTCCTGAATCTCTTTGGAGAAATCTGGAAAAAAAGACAATTTGCTCCCATTGTATAAAATAGGGGCGCACTCCCTCGCCCTTCTCAGAATAATATCTCTATCTTGTGAGGCAAGTATCTTTGCCAGAAGTGGTCGAGGCTGTCTTCTGGGAATTGGTTTGCCCCCGGGATCCGATGTGCCCTCTCCTCCAAAAATACTGAGAAAAAATGTTCAGTTCCAAACTTCTCCAAAATTAAAGTCTGTATTATTTCACAGCGTTTTTCCCCTCAATACCTTCAGGTAAACCTGGAATTCTCACATTGCATCTCCTTGACCTGTCCGCCAGGCCCACCACTTTTTTTTTGCATGTTAACTTCCATCTGCAACACGGAAATTTCAGATTTAAATATTTTTGCTTCGCTCTCCAAAACCCCAACCAACTTCTCTATAGTTGTAACTCTGTCCCGTATTTTTGTGACGTCCTCCCTTATCAGGACCACATCCGCCTGTATTGCCCCAAGCTGCATTAAGATATCTTGTATCAGTTCTCCATTTTAACCGCAGCAAAGATTTTCTTTAACCCCTTCAAGACCAAGCTAGTTTTTACCTTAAGGACCAGGCAAATCTGACCAGTGTCACTTTATGTGGTGATAACTTTAAAACGCTTTGACTTATCCAGGCCGTTCTGAGATTGTTTTCTCGTCACAAATTGTACTTCATGACAGTGGTAAAATTAAGTCAATTTTTCTTTTTAATTATTTATAAAAAATACCAAATTTACCATTTTTTTTTAACAAATTTGCAAATGATCAAATTTAAATTTCTCTACTTCTATAATACACTAGTAATACCTCCAAAAATAGTTATTACTTTACATTCCCCATATGTCTACTTCATGTTTGGATAATTTTGTGAATGACATTTGATTTTTGTTTTTTGGGACGTTAGAGTCTTAGAAGTTTAGAATCAAATCTTGAAATTTTTCAGAAAATTTCCAAAACCCAGTTCAGGTCTGAAGTCACTTTGTGAGGCTCATATAATATAAACCACTCATTTTAGAAACTACACCCCTCAAGGTATTCAAAACTGATTTTACAAACTTTGTTAACCCTTTAGGTGTTCCACAAGAATTAAAGGAAAATCGAGATTAAATTTCAGAATTTCACTTTTTGGGCAGATTTTCCATTTTAATCCATTTTTTCCAGTAACAAAGCAAGGGTAACAGCCAAACAAAACTCAATATTTATTACCCTGAGGCCTCATGCACACGACCGTTGTTTTGGTCCACATCCGAGCCGCCGTTTTTGCGGCTCGGATGCGGACCCATTCACTTCAATGGGGCCGCAAAAGATGCGGACAGCACTCCGTGTGCTGTCCGCATCCATTGCACCGTTCCGTGGCCCCGCCCCAAAAATATAGCATGCCCTATTCTTGTCCGTTTTGCGGACAAGAATAGGCATGTCTACACTGGGCCGCCCGTTCCGTAAATTGCGGAAGGCACACGGGCGGCTTCCGTTTTTTGCGGACCGCAAAAAACAGCACGGTCATGTGCATGTAGCCTGATTCTGTAGATCACAGAAACACCCCATATGTAATCGTATACTGCTGTACGAGCACGCGGCAGGGCGCAGAAGGAAAGGAACGCCATATGGTTTTTGGAGGGCCATGTCACATTTAAAGACCCCCGATACACCCTTAGAGTAGAAACTCCCAAAAATTACCCCATTTTGGAAATTACGGGATAAGGTGACCAAAAAAAAAATCATGTTTTAGTGTCCCCATAGCCATAGTTTATTTTTATTTTTTGGGTGATTGTTTTAGATAGGGGCTCATTTTTTTGCGGTATGAGGTGACTGTTAGATTGGTACAATTTTGGGGGCATGCGCCTTTTTGATCGCTTGGTGTTGCACTTTTAGTGATGTAAGGTGACAAATTTTTTATTTTTTTTGCAGAGTTTTTATTTTACTTTGTTGATAGTGTTCACCTGAGGGGTTAGGTCATGTGATATTTTTATAGAGCCGGTCGATACGGATTCAGCGATACGTAATATGTCTACTTTTCTTTTTTTCGCTATTTTTTTTTTACTTTATTTTGGAAAAAGGGCGCTTTTTTTTACTTGAAACTTTAATTTTTTTATTATAAAAAAAACGCTTTTTTCACTTTATTTTATTTTTTATATTCGTCCCACTATGGGGCTTTGATCCCTGTTTCTATTCAGTACAATATATTCTGTATTGTACTGAATTGAACCGTCAGCCTCTCACACAGTCTAGTAGACCAAAGGCTGGATCTCGTGGGCTTCCGTAGGCTGGCATCGACCCCCTGCCAGCGCAACGGGGGGGGTGGCGATGGAGTCAGAGGGAGCCCCCTCCCTCTGTATACCCTGCACGTGCCGCGGTCAGCACTGAACGCTGCACTTGAAAGGGTTAATCCGCCGGCATCACCGCTCACACTGATGCTGGCGGATGCAACATGGGCCCGGCTATCAGTAACAGTCGATCCCATCATGTACATGCACGTGAGGATGCGGAAAAGAGCCACATTCGCTCACGTACGTGATACTGCGGGAAGGGGTCAAAGGAGAAGGTTGAACACTAGACAAAGCATGGACTTCTCCCCTCTCCGCCCCTCATCCTGAGAGGTCCTCCAATACTTCCTCCACTCTCCGCCCCTCATCCTGGGAGGTCCTCCAATACTTCCTCCACTCTCCGCCCCTCATCCTGGGAGGTCCTCCAATACTTCCTCCACTCTCCGTCCCTCATCCTGGGAGGTCCTCCAATACTTCCTCCACTCTCCGCCCCTCATCCTGGGAGGTCCTCAAATACTTCCTCCCCTCTCCACCCCTCATCCTGGGAGGTCCTCCAATACTTCCTCCACTCTCCGCCCCTCATCCTGGGAGGTCCTCCAATACTTCCTCCACTCTCCGTCCCACATTCTTTGTGTCCCTTTTTGTCCTGTTCTTGTAGTTACATTTGGGGATTTTAGAAACGGATACATTTTTGCAGAGTCCGGTGGTTTCTGCCCCATTTTTAAGGACGAGTGGTCCCCTGATCGCCTATTTTGCTTTGGCCCCATTTTTTTTATTTCTCTTTTCGTCCCTTTCCTTTCTCCTCCTTCTCTTCTTTTCCCCTTTTTCTCTCTTTTATTTTTCCTTCCTTTGTTTTTTTTCCCGTCTTCTCTCCCTCTGATGTTATTACTAGGAATGAGTGAATCAACTTCGGGTGAAACATCCATAGTCGGTTCACGTGATACTTTGTTTCAATACTGTCGGGAGCGCTCCGTACAGGACTAGAACGTATTGGCTCCTATGAGCCGAAGTCATTACTTCACGAGACTTCAGATAATAACTTCAGAAATCAATGTCTACTGTAAAAAAACATCATCCCTAGTTATTACACATGTCAGTGCCTCCTTCTGATGATATTACACATGTCAGTACCTCCTTCTGATGTTATTACATGTCAGTGCCTCCTTCTGATGATATTACACATGTCAGTACCTCCTTCTGATGATATTACACATGTCAGTGCCTCCTTCTGATGATATTACACATGTCAGTACCTCCTTCTGATGATATTACACATGTCAGTACCTCCTTCTGATGTTATTACACATGTCAGTACCTCCTTCTGATGATATTACATATGTCAGTACCTCCTTCTGATGTTATTACACATGTCAGTACCTCCTTCTGATGATATTACACATGTCAGTACCTCCTTCTGATGATATTACATGTCAGTACCTCCTTCTAATGTTATTACACATGTTAGTGCCTCCTTCTGATGATATTACACATGTCAGTACCTCCTTCTGATGTTATTACACATGTCAGTGCCTCCTTCTGATGATATTACACATGTCAGTACCTCCTTCTGATGTTATTACACATGTCAGTGCCTCCTTCTGATGTTATTACACATGTCGGTACCTCCTTCTGATATTACACATGTCAGTACCTCCTTCTGATGATATTACATGTCAGTGCCTCCTTCTGATGATATTACACATGTCAGTGCCTCCTTCTGATGATATTACACATGTCAGTACCTCCTTCTGATGTTATTACATGTCAGTGCCTCCTTCTGATGATATTACACATGTCAGTACCTCCTTCTGATGTTATTACATGTCAGTGCCTCCTTCTGATGATATTACACATGTCAGTACCTCCTTCTGATGTTATTACATGTCAGTGCCTCCTTCTGATGATATTACACATGTCAGTGCCTCCTTCTGATGATATTACATATGTCAGTACCTCCTTCTGATGTTATTACACATGTCAGTACCTCCTTCTGATGTTATTACACATGTCAGTACCTCCTTCTGATGATATTACATGTCAGTACCTCCTTCTAATGTTATTACACATGTTAGTGCCTCCTTCTGATGATATTACACATGTCAGTACCTCCTTCTGATGTTATTACACATGTCAGTGCCTCCTTCTGATGATATTACACATGTCAGTACCTCCTTCTGATGATATTACACATGTCAGTACCTCCTTCTGATGTTATTACATGTCAGTGCCTCCTTCTGATGATATTACACATGTCAGTACCTCCTTCTGATGTTATTACATGTCAGTGCCTCCTTCTGATGATATTACACATGTCAGTGCCTCCTTCTGATGATATTACACATGTCAGTACCTCCTTCTGATGTTATTACACATGTCAGTGCCTCCTTCTGATGATATTACACATGTCAGTACCTCCTTCTGATGATATTACACATGTCAGTACCTCCTTCTGATGTTATTACATGTCAGTGCCTCCTTCTGATGATATTACACATGTCAGTACCTCCTTCTGATGTTATTACATGTCAGTGCCTCCTTCTGATGATATTACACATGTCAGTGCCTCCTTCTGATGTTATTACATGTCAGTACCTCCTTCTGATGATATTACACATGTCAGTACCTCCTTCTGATGTTATTACACATGTCAGTACCTCCTTCTGATGTTATTACACGTCAGTACCTCCTTCTGATGTTATTACACATGTCAGTACCTCCTTCTGATGTTATTACACATGTCAGTACCTCCTTCTGATGTTATTACATGTCAGTACCTCCTTCTGATGTTATTACATGTCAGTGCCTCCTTCTGATGTTATTACATGTCAGTACCTCCTTCTGATGTTATTACACATGTCAGTACCTCCTTCTGATGTTATTACATGTCAGTACCTCCTTCTGATGTTATTACACATGTCAGTACCTCCTTCTGATGTTATTACACATGTCAGTACCCCCTTCTGATGATATTACACATGTCAGTGCCTCCTTCTGATGTTATTACATGTCAGTACCTCCTTCTAATGTTATTACACATGTCAGTACCTCCTTCTGATGTTATTACACATGTCAGTGCCTCCTTCTGATGATATTGCACATGTCAGTGCCTCCTTCTGATGTTATTACACATGTCAGTACCTCCTTCTGATGTTATTACACATGTCAGTACCTCCTTCTGATGATATTACACATGTCAGTACCTCCTTCTGATGTTATTACATGTCAGTGCCTCCTTCTGATGATATTACATGCCAGTACCTCCTTCTGATGATATTACACATGTCAGTACCTCTATCTGATGTTATTACACGTCAGTACCTCCTTCTGATGTTATTACATGTCAGTACCTCCTTCTGATGTTATTACATGTCAGTACCCCCTTCTGATGATATTACACATTTCAGTGCCTCCTTCTGATGTTATTACATGTCAGTACCTCCTTCTAATGTTATTACACATGTCAGTACCTCCTTCTGATGTTATTACACATGTCAGTACCTCCTTCTGATGTTATTACATGTCAGTACCTCCTTCTAATGTTATTACACATGTCAGTACCTCCTTCTGATGTTATTACACATGTCAGTACCTCCTTCTGATGATATTACACATGTCAGTACCTCCTTCTGATGTTATTACATGTCAGTACCTCCTTCTGATGTTATTACACATGTCAGTACCTCCTTCTGATGATATTACACATGTCAGTGCCTCCTTCTGATGTTATTACACATGTCAGTACCGCCTTCTCATGATATTACACATGTCAGTACCTCCTTCTGATGTTATTACACATGTCAGTACCTCCTTCTGATGATATTACACATGTCAGTACCTCCTTCTCATGATATTACACATGTCAGTACCTCCTTCTGATGATATTACACATGTCAGTACCTCCTTCTGATGATATTACACATGTCAGTACCGCCTTCTCATGATATTACACATGTCAGTGCCTCCTTCTGATGTTATTACACATGTCAGTACCTCCTTCTCATGATATTACACATGTCAGTACCTCCTTCTGATGTTATTACACATGTCAGTACCTCCTTCTCATGATATTACACATGTCAGTACCTCCTTCTGATGATATTACACATGTCAGTACCTCCTTTTGATGTTATTACATGTCAGTACCTCCTTCTGATGTTAGTACACATGTCAGTGCCTCCTTCTCATGATATTACACATGTCAGTACCTCCTTCTAATGTTATTACACATGTCAGTACCTCCTTCTGATGTTATTACACATGTCAGTGCCTCCTTCTGATGATATTACACATGTCAGTGCCTCCTTCTGATGATATTACATGTCAGTACCTCCTTCTGATGTTATTACACGTCAGTGCCTCCTTCTGATGATATTACACATGTCAGTGCCTCCTTCTCATGATATTACACATGTCAGTGCCTCCTTCTCATGATATTACACATGTCAGTGCCTCCTTCTGATGTTATTACACATGTCAGTGCCTCCTTCTCATGATATTACACATGTCAGTGCCTCCTTCTCATGATATTACACATGTCAGTACCTCCTTCTGATGATATTACACATGTCAGTACCTCCTTCTGATGTTATTACACATGTCAGTGCCTCCTTCTGATGATATTACACATGTCAGTGCCTCCTTCTGATGATATTACATGTCAGTACCTCCTTCTGATGTTATTACACGTCAGTGCCTCCTTCTCATGATATTACACATGTCAGTGCCTCCTTCTCATGTCATTACACATGTCAGTGCCTCCTTCTGATGATATTACACATGTCAGTACCTCCTTCTCATGTTATTACACATGTCAGTGCCTCCTTCTCATGATATTACACATGTCAGTGCCTCCTTCTCATGATATTACACATGTCAGTACCTCCTTCTGATGATATTACACATGTCAGTACCTCCTTCTGATGTTATTACACATGTCAGTGCCTCCTTCTGATGATATTACACATGTCAGTGCCTCCTTCTGATGATATTACATGTCAGTACCTCCTTCTGATGTTATTACACATGTCAGTGCCTCCTTCTCATGATATTACACATGTCAGTACCTCCTTCTCATGATATTACACATGTCAGTGCCTCCTTCTCATGTCATTACACATGTCAGTGCCTCCTTCTGATGTTATTACACATGTCAGTGCCTCCTTCTGATGTTATTACACATGTCAGTGCCTCCTTCTCATGTCATTACACATGTCAGTACCTCCTTCTGATGATATTACACATGTCAATACCTCCTTCTGATGATATTACACATGTCAGTACCTCCTTCTGATGATATTACACATGTCAGTGCCTCCTTCTGATGATATTACACATGTCAGTACCTCCTTTTGATGTTATTATTAAGGATGAGCAATTTTCATATTGTGAAGTTTGTGTGCGGGTTTGTGTTGTGTTATTTACTGAATTGAGTTATGGATTCCGTGTCCACGGACCATAACGCAATCCCATAACGGGATGACTTTAGAGGCGTTCCGTTATTCATTCCATCATAATAGAAGTCTATGGGCTGCAAAGCTGATCCGTCAAATCCAGTGATGTGGACGATAATGTCAGGAAGACGGCTCTGTATCATGTAATCTCCAGACATGTCACCAGTGGTGTACCTTCAATGGAGGCAGACCACACATCTCCTATGGGGCCCCGAGGCACAGGGCCCAGCCCCAATCTCTTTTTCCTACCAACTTGAAAAGACTGCAATTTCATGCAGCTGCCACCAGGGGGAGCTCAAAGCGATAATTACAGCTTCCATGCTTAATGTATATATTACTCTGCACTGAGCTCCCTCTAGTGGTGGCTGCAGGAAGGTGACTTTGGAAGGGAATCAGGAGATATCTAATATATAAAGCTGAGTGTATGTGTGTATGTCTGCCAAAGGAATCCGCCGTCGCATTTATAATTTCACAAACGTTTTAGACCGGGTCTCAGCTCTCTAGGACGTACCGTTCCTGAGATATTCCCCAAAAATGCATTAGCCAATAGAAGCTTGGTCACATGACCCTTATCAGCCAATAGAAGCTCGCAGGTCCTCCAGTCTCCACATACACAGTTTTACTCCAGGTTTCCATACCAACCCAGCCATTTATCTTCACTGCTGTAGGAGAGCTTTAAGGAAATCTGTCGCCAGGATAATCGCTATTGCAGTAAAGCCCTGGCCTAATAGCACTTAGCACCTTATTGCCAGATGTGTCTTTGTTCCAGCAATAGATGTTTTTATCCTCTGAAAATCCAGTTTATTTGGTATGCAAATGAGCCAGTAAGGTGCCCAGACACGCCCCCTGCCACAATGTGTCCACCCTCAAAATACTTAAAACCCGGCCCCAGGTCCCGCTAGGCCACGCCCCTCATCTGGTTAGTCCACGCCCCCTCACTCTCCTGAGCCAGCTGCAGAGGTGGGAGGGAGGGTGACTTTCTCCCTGCAGCTCACACTCAGACAGTAAAGTGCTGCTGTCTGAGAGTGAGCTGTTCAAAAGGACACGCCCCCGATCCAGTAAAGGCCACTGTTAAGGGGGCGGGCCCCTGTGGAGGTCACTGTCAAGGGGGTGGTATACTGTGAAAGTCACTGTTAAAGGGAAGGCTGCTGTAAAGGTCAAAGTTAGGGGGGTGGGCTGCTGTGGAGGTACAATTTTTAGGGACGGGGCACTGTGGGGGCGGGGTCAGTGTTAAGGGGCGGGGACTGTGGAGGTCACTGTTATAGTGGATAGTGTTGATGTCTTTTAACGACACACACAAACATGAATAGATGAAGCTTCCCCGAGCGAAGCCGCGTCCTGCAGCTAGTATATATATACAGTATATGCCAGTTGTCTGATGTGAATACTCTGAGAAATATGGTGTTTTGGACGAGCTCCACATCTACAAACCACCTGTGCCACTTCTCTGACATACATGTAGGGTGGAGATTGTGAGGTGGAGGATGAATTGTATTATTGCAGTTTTGTTTTGAATTACATTTTTTCCTGCTTAGTAGAAAAAATGGTAAATTCATTAGAAATCTGGGGCGTTGCACCTTGCATTGTGCATTCCTGGGTGTCATTGACACATGCATACTTGGAAACTGGGTGGGGGCCCATGGTAAGTTTTGCTATGGGGCCCCATGAGGTCTGTGTACACCCCTGCATGTTACCCTTATGCATAAACCCCATTTCTCTGCACTTAAACGTATTATTCTAGACCAAATTCCAGGTTAGAAATCTGTGTCTTTCTGATGATTATGCACATTTTTGGACACACTGCTGCTTTTTTCCCTTCATTATATTGCACTTACCTCTCGACTTCATTTGTATCATTTTAGATTTCCCCCGGTTATCTGGTATTGGCCCCGCACGTCCCACCATTCTCGGCTCTGTTCTTCTGCTCACACCGCTGCGTCGCCCCAATTAGCGGCAGCCCAGCCCCAATAACGAGGACACATTGAGCCTCTGTCCTGCCAGATAACACTTCCCCTTTACATTTAATCACTTTTCTACCTTTTTTCACTTCCTTTTTTCATTCAATGTTGATTTGTTTCGATGACGTTTTTATAATTAGTCACAATCTTTTCATCGGGACATTGTCAAAACTCCATCCCCCAGTATAACGCATCTACATACCTGAGGGAGGCGGCGGAGCAGCATCAACATGCAAATAACACCTTATCTGTTACTGACATCTGCACCTTCAGTGTGATCTAACCCCTATTTACATGTACATCACTGTGTGTATTATCCCTGTACTGTGACATCACTGTGTGTATTATCCCTGTACTGTGACATCACTGTGTGTATTATCTCTGTACTGTGACATCACTGTGTGTATTATCTCTGTACTGTGACATCACTGTGTGTATTAGCCCTGTACTGTGACATCACTGTGTGTATTATCCTGTACTGTGACATCACTGTGTGTATTATCCCTGTACTGTGACATCACTGTGTGTATTATCCCTGTACTGTGACATCACTGTGTGTATTATCTCTGTACTGTGACATCACTGTGTGTATTAGCCCTGTACTGTGACATCACTGTGTGTATTATCCTGTACTGTGACATCACTGTGTGTATTATCTCTGTACTGTGACATCACTGTGTGTATTATCTCTGTACTGTGACATCAATGTGTTATTATCTCCTGTACTGTGACATCACTGTGTGTATTATCTCTGTACTGTGACATCACTGTGTGTATTATCTCCTGTACTGTGACATCACTGTGTGTATTATCCCTGTACTGTGACATCACTGTGTGTATTATCTCTGTACTGTGACATCACTGTGTATTATTATCTCTGTACTGTGACATCACTGTGTGTATTATCCCTGTACTGTGACATGACAGTGTTTATTATCCCTGTACTGTGACATCACTGTGTGTATTACCTCTGTACTGTGACATCACTGTGTGTATTATCCCGGTACTGTGATCATCACTGTGTTTATTATCTCCTGTACTGTGACATCACTGTGTACATTATCCCTGTACTGTGACATCACTGTGTGTATTATCTCTGTACTGTGACATCACTGTGTGTATTATCTCCTGTACTGTGACATCACTGTGTTTATTATCTCTGTACTGTGACATCACTGTGTGTATTATCTCTGTACTGTGACATCACTGTGTTTATTATCTCTGTACTGTGACATCACTGTGTTTATTATCTCTGTACTGTGACATCACTGTGTGTATTATCTCTGTACTGTGACATCACTGTGTGTATTATCTCTGTACTGTGACATCACTGTGTTTATTATCTCTGTACTGTGACATCACTGTGTTTATTATCCCTGTACTGTGACATCACTGTGTGTATTATCTCTGTACTGTGACATCACTGTGTTTATTATCCCTGTACTGTGACATCACTGTGTGTATTATCTCTGTACTGTGACATCACTGTGTGTATTATCCTGTACTGTGACATCACTGTGTTTATTATCCCTGTACTGTGACATCACTGTATGTATTATCCTGTACTGTGACATCACTGTGTGTATTATCCCTGTACTGTGACATCACTGTGTTTATTATCCCTGTACTGTGACATCACTGTGTTTATTATCCTGTACTGTGACAGCACTGTGTGTATTATCCCTGTACTGTGACATCACTGTGTTATTATCCCTGTACTGTGACAATCACTGTGTGTATTATCCCTGTACTTGTGACATCACTGTGTTATTATCTCTGTACTGTGACATCACTGTGTTTATTATCCCTGTACTGTGACATCACTGTGTTTATTATCTCTGTACTGTGACATCACTGTGTGTATTATCTCTGTACTGTGACATCACTGTGTTTATTATCCTGTACTGTGACATCACTGTGTTTATTATCCCTGTACTGTGACATCACTGTGTTTATTATCCCTGTACTGTGACATCACTGTGTTTATTATCCCTGTACTGTGACATCACTGTGTGTATTATCTCTAGTACTGTGACATCACTTGTGTGTATTATCCCTGTACTGTGACATCACTGTGTGTATTATCTGTGTTATTATCCCTGTACTGTGACATCACTGTGTTTATTATCCCAGTACTGTGACATCACTGTGTTTATTATCCCTGTACTGTGACATCACTGTGTGTATTATCCCTGTACTGTGACATCACTGTGTTTATTATCTCCGTACTGTGACATCACTGTGTTTATTATCCCTTTACTGTGACATCACTGTGTTTATTATCCTGTACTGTGACATCACTGTGTTTATTATCCCTGTACTGTGACATCACTGTGTTTATTATCCCTGTACTGTGACATCACTGTGTGTATTATCTCCGTACTGTGACATCACTGTGTTTATTATCCTGTACTGTGACATCACTGTGTGTATTATCCCTGTACTGTGACATCACTGTGTTATTATCCCTGTACTGTGACTCACTGTGTTTATTATCCTCTGTACTGTGACATCACTGTGTTTATTATCCTGTACTGTGACATCACTGTGTTTATTATCCCTGTACTGTGACATCACTGTGTTTATTATCCCTGTACTGTGACATCACTGTGTGTATTATCCCTGTACTGTGACATCACTGTGTTTATTATCTCCTGTACTGTGACATCACTGTGTGTAATTATCTCCTGTACTGTGACATCACTGTGTGTATTATCTCCTGTACTGTGACATCATTGTGTGTATTATCCCTGTACTGTGACATCACTGTGTTTATATCCCTGTACTGTGACATCACTGTGTGTATTATCTCTGTACTGTGACATCACTGTGTGTATTATCCCTAGTACTGTGACATCACTGTGGTTATTATCCCTGTACTGTGACATCACTGTGTGTATTAATCCCTGTAACTGTGACATCACTGTGTTTAATTATTCCTGTACTGTGACATCACTGTGTTTATTATCCCAGGTACTGTGACATCACTGTGTGTATTATCCTGTACTGTGACATCACTGTGTGTATTATCCCTGTACTGTGACATCACTGTGTTAGTATCCTGTACTGTGACATCACTGTGTTTATTATCCCTGTACTGTGACAGTCACTGGGTGTGTATTATCTCTGTACTGTGACATCACTTGTGTTTATTATCCCTGTACTGTGACATCACTGTGTTTAATTATCCCTGTACTGTGACATCACTGTGTGTATTATCCTGTACTGTGACATCACTGGGTTTAATATTCCTGTACTGTGACATCACTGTGTGTATTATCTCTGTACTGTGACATCATTGTGTTTATTATCCCTGTACTGTGACATCACTGTGTGTATTATCTCTGTACTGTGACATCACTGTGTGTATTATCCCTGTACTGTGACATCACTGTGTGTATTATCCCTGTACTGTGACATCACTGTGTGTATTATCTCTGTACTGTGACATCACTGTGTGTATTATCTCTGTACTGTGACATCACTGTGTGTATTATCTCTGTACTGTGACATCACTGTGTTTATTATCCCTGTACTGTGACGTCACTGTGTTTATTATCTCTGTACTGTGACGTCACTGTGTTTATTATCCCTGTACTGTGACATCATTGTGTTTATTATCCCTGTACTGTGACATCATTGTGTGTATTATCCCTGTACTGTGACATCACTGTGTTTAATATTCCTGTACTGTGACATCACTGTGTTTATTATCCCAGTACTGTGACATCACTGTGTGTATTATCTCTGTACTGTGACATCACTGTGTGTATTATCCCTGTACTGTGACATCACTGTGTGTATTATCTCTGTACTGTGACATCATTGTGTTTATTATCCCTGTACTGTGACATCACTGTGTGTATTATCTCTGTACTGTGACATCACTGTGTGTATTATCCCTGTACTGTGACATCACTGTGTGTATTATCCCTGTACTGTGACATCACTGTGTGTATTATCTCTGTACTGTGACATCACTGTGTGTATTATCTCTGTACTGTGACATCACTGTGTGTATTATCTCTGTACTGTGACATCACTGTGTGTATTATCTCTGTACTGTGACATCACTGTGTGTATTATCTCTGTACTGTGACATCACTGTGTGTATTATCCCTGTACTGTGACATCACTGTGTGTATTATCTCTGTACTGTGACATCACTGTGTGTATTATCTCTGTACTATGATGTGAATGTGTTTTATGGAAATCAATCATAAGCTTTTCTGAACATGTTGCTTTATTCCAAGTGCTACTACGGGGCCCCATGGTTACTTATTACATCCCTGCACGATTGGCCCTTGGCTCCAGTGTTACATTCATGTGGATTGTACCTATGACTAACAGGAGTGGAAATTGGGGAAACGTATGAAATTCTCAATGCTTGTTCTCGGAGGCCGCGCTCTAGTATGAGACTGCTCTGTGTGCTGTGCTACATGTCTCTCTACAGTCCAGTCAGACCTCACATTTTCAGTATGTGTTTCTTCTGCCATCTTGTGGTGGATAGTGATACTACAACTTTTACTAAATTGTGGTCAATAAAGTTCATGTTGCTACAGATTAGGAAGGACACTGCACCTCCTGCTTGTTCACATGCTCTACTGTGGGGCCCTGAGAATGCCTGGGGTGAACGCTACGCCTCCCACAATACACTACAGCACGCTGACACCCACCACACGATGGCTGTCATTGAAATGTGGGGGTTCTACAGCCTGACAGCAGCAGAGTCAGTGACGTCAGCACTGGGGCGCGCGGGTGAACTGCGCATTGATGCATTTTTCACGCGCGTGATAGAAAACGGAATGTTTACAAACATCTCTTAGCAGCCATCAGGGAAAAATGCATCACATCTGCACTTGCTTCCAGCTGCGATATGTTTTTCACACAGCCCCATTCATTTCTATGGGGCCTGCGTTGAGTGAAAAACGCAGAATATAAAACGTGCTGCGATTCTCACACAACGCACAAGTGATGCGTGAAAATCACCGCTCATGTGCACAGCCCCATTTAAGTGAATGGGTCCAGATTCCGTGCGGCCATAATGCGTTCACGCTCATGTGAAAGGGGCCTAAAGGTCTCAACCTCCCAGGGGGGACTAAGGAGCCTCCACCACCCAGGGGGGACTAAGGAGCCTCCACCACCCAGGGGGGACTAAGGAGCCTCCACCACCCAGGGGAACTAAGGAGCCTCCACCACCCAGGGGAACTAAGGAGCCTCCACCACCCAGGGGGAACTAAGGAGCCTCCACCACCCAGGGGGAACTAAGGAGCCTCCACCACCCAGGGGGGACTAAGGAGCCTCCACCACCCAGGGGGGACTAAGGAGCCTCCACCACCCAGGGGGGACTAAGGAGCCTCCACCACCCAGGGGGGACTAAGGAGCCTCCACCACCCAGGGGGGACTAAGGAGCCTCCACCACCCAGGGGGGACTAAGGAGCCTCCACCACCCAGGGGGGACTAAGGAGCCTCCACCACCCAGGGGGGACTAAGGAGCCTCCACCACCCAGGGGGGACTAAGGAGCCTCCACCACCCAGGGGGGACTAAGGAGCCTCCACCACCCAGGGGGGACTAAGGAGCCTCCACCACCCAGGGGGGACTAAGGAGCCTCCACCACCCAGGTGTCACGAGGGTGTCAAGAGCCACGTCTGACTCCGTTATACCCGGGGTCAGGAAGTCGCAGCGGGTGGCTGCGCGCTCTATGTCTAAAGATCACGTTGTTTCTTAGTGATTGTTTTCTGTGTTTGCCTTGCAATCCTTTTTGTCTCACTCAGGGATCCGTAGCTTCTCCTCCTCAGCTGTTTCTTGTCTGCCACTCCCAACCTCCTTATATTCTCCTCTCACACTTCTCTAGTTGCCAGTTATAGAGCTTCCTGCCTGGACTTCTATACTGACCCACTGGAGCTGTGAATCCTGGTTGTTGTTCCAGAGAGCTTCCCTCCGGATCCCTGTTGGGCTTTTTGTTGTCTCCTGTTGTCGCCCACCTGGGATTATATGTTTAGTCTGTATTGTCTGTCCTCCCCTTGGTGTTTTCCTTTAGAGCTAGTGGTGCGGACTAGTGTTCCCACCGCCCTGTTCACTATCTAGGGTTCATCTTAGGGAAAGCCAGGGTTTTAGGCACGTGATCGGCGTACGGGTGAGGAACCCGTCTAGGGACGTCAGGGCAGCCAGGTGCCAGCCGCAAGGTGAGTCAGGGGTCACCACCTTCCCTCTCACTTGGGCAGGGCCTTCCTCTTTCCCTCCCTCTGTGTCACGTATGTGATAGTCACGCCGATCGTGATACCAGGGGGGACTAAGGAGCCTCCACCACCCAGGGGGACTAAGGAGCCTCCACCTCCCAGATGGATAAGGAGCCTCAACCACCCAGCGGGACTAAGGAGCCTCCACCACCCAGGGGGACTAAGGAGCCTCCACCACCCAGGGGGACTAAGGAGCCTCCACCACCCAGGTCGACTAAGGAGCCTCCACCACCCAGGTCGACTAAGGAGCCTCCACCACCCAGGTCGACTAAGGAGCCTCCACCACCCAGGTCGACTAAGGAGCCTCCACCACCCAGGTCGACTAAGGAGCCTCCACCACCCAGGTCGACTAAGGAGCCTCCACCACCCAGGTCGACTAAGGAGCCTCCACCACCCAGGGGGACTAAGGGCCTCCACCACCCAGGGGGACTAAGGAGCCCCCACCACCCAGGGGGACTAAGGGTCTCCACCACCCAGATGGACTAAGGGCCTCCACCAGTTGCTTCCTTATATTCCAACCTGTGTTACTAGTAGTTCAGCCATCGTCAGGGGCTCTGTGTGGCATAGAACTCACAATGACGTCAACTCCAACTTAAACTAGCAGATTTTCTTGACCTCGGGCTGCAGGATTCTACTGATGCCCCTGAACTGATCACCACTACATGAAATCACGGTGTTGGCGCTTAATCCCCACAGTACACAGGGGTGCATTCTCCGCCGCAGCATGGAAAGCCTTATCTGCAGGTAGAATGCGCCTCTGTGTAATGCGTGGGCGCCTCCGCCATGATTACGCGCAGTGGTGATCAGTTCAGTGCACGGGAGAAGATTTTTCCGTTTTCCAGTGGCGTGCCCAGGGTGTTTGGCACCCGGGGCAGGTCCTTGACCACATACCTCTATTAGACCCAGATCGCCATGACAAATTCTTTCAGCCGCATCTCGTCTCAGAGTTTGTAACACAGACAGGTTCGATTTCTCAATTTTTTCATCAACCTCCCCATCCTGGTGTCCCCACAGTGTCATCCTGCTGCCACCCCCAATACTGTGCCCGTTGTGCTCCCCAATGCCCCAGGTACTATACTGCTGAAAAAATAGTGACCCTGATAGATATCATTGGGGTAATTTATCAAACTGGTGTAAAGTAGAACTGGATTTCTAAAAGAGCTGTTAGACATGAAAGGTGGAATCTGATTGGTTGCTATGGGCGACTAAGCCAGTTCTGCGTTACACCAGTTTGATAAATTACCCCAAATGTTCCTATAGTGTCCACAGCAGCTATAATGCCCCCTAGAGACCCCCAGTAATAATAACACTGTATATTGTGCTCCAGGCAATAATCCCTGTATAGTGTCCCCAGAAATAATAGAATTGCCCCTACAGTGCCTCCCCAATAGCAACACCCCCCACACTGCCCCATATAGTAACTTCCCCCACACTGCCCTATATAGTAATTCCCCCCACACTGCCTCCATATAGTAATTTCCCCCACACTGCCCCCATACAGTAATTTCCCCCACACTGCCCCCATATAGTAATTTCCCCCACACTGCCCCCATATAGTAATTTCCCCCACACTGCCCCACACAGTAATTTCCCCCACACTGCCCCCATATAGTAATTTCCCCCACACTGCCCCCATATAGTAATTTCACCCACACTGCCCCCATATAGTAATTTCCCCCACACTGCCCCATATAGTAATTTCCCCCACACTGCCCCATATAGTAATTTCCCCCACACTGCCCCATAGAGTAAATTCCCCCACACTGCCCCCATATAGTAATTTCCCCCACACTGCCCCATATAGTAATTTCCCCCACACTGCCCCATGAAGTAATTTCCCCCACACTGCCCCCATATAGTAATTTCCCCCACACTGCCCCATATAGTAATTTCCCCCACACTGCCCCATATAGTAATTTCCCCCACACTGCCCCATGAAGTAATTTCCCCCACACTGCCCCCATATAGTAATTTCCCCCACACTGCCCCATATAGTAATTTCCCCCACACTGCCCCATATAGTAATTTCCCCCACACTGCCCCATATAGTAATTTCCCCCACACTGCCCCATATAGTAATTTCCCCCACACTGCCCCATATAGTAATTTTCCCCACACTGCTCCATATAGTAATTTCCTCCACACTGCCCCATATAGTAATTTCCCCCACACTGCCCCATATAGTAATTTTCCCCACACTGCTCCATATAGTAATTTCCTCCACACTGCCCCCATATAGTAATTTCCCCCACACTGCCCCCATATAGTAATTTTCCCCACACTGCCCCCATATAGTAATTTCCCCCCACACTGCCCCCATATAGTAATTTCCCCTCACACTGCCCCCATATAGTAATTTCCCCCACACTGCCCCATATAGTAATTTCCCCCACGCTGCCCCATACAGTAATTTCCCCCACGCTGCCCCATACAGTAATTTCCCCCACGCTGCCCCATATAGTAATTTCCCCCACACTGCCCCCATATAGTAATTTCCCCCACACTGCCCCATATAGTAATTTCCCCCACACTGCCCCATATAGTAATTTCCCCCACACTGCCCCATATAGTAATTTCCCCCACACTGCCCCATATAGTAATTTCCCCCACACTGCCCCATATAGTAATTTCCCCCACACTGCCCCATACAGTAATTTCCCCCACACTGCCCCATATAGTAATTTCCCCCACACTGCCCCATATAGTAATTTCCCCCACACTGCCCCATATAATAATTTGCCCCCACATAGTAATCCCTATTCCTTCCCATAATTATTGCCCCCGCCTAGTAATCCCTCTAATTTTCCGCTACACAAACACAGTATCCCACCATAATGTTTTCCCCCACGTCCTCCTGTGTCCCCCAAAGTTGCCACATAAAATAAATAAAAAAAAGAGAAAAAAACTGAAAGCTAAATACTCACCTATATCTAGGCGCTTGCTCGCAGAGGAAGGCGTGCACACTCCACTGTGCTGCTGTGTCCTGGCATAGGTGACGTCATCGCGCACGCCTGCGCTGGGATTTCACTACCGCATAGGCCTCAGGCCTAAAGCCTATGGGGGTGAACGGCAGTGGGACAGACCGGGAACTATGCGCTACCGTGCCCCGCGCAGTATGTGGGTGTCAGGGCTCCAGCAATGAGCGTTTCCATCTGTATTGATGCAAGTGCTCATTGCTTCTGGGCCTGAGCCGGCACCCGTTGCGGAATTACCCCCCCCCCTCACGGCTCGTCCGTAATACACTAGTCGGACTATAATTTCCTTCCCTACACGGGGCCTGATGATAGAATGTGTGCACTCACTGCTTTCTAGATGTAGAATTGATCCGCCGTTATCTTTAACCCCTTAAAGAACAGACACTTTTTCGTGATTTAGCTCACATGGTGGTTTATCTTCTTCAGGACACCTTCCTGATACGGTCAAATTTCGCAAATCTGACTTGTGCCACTTTATGTGGTGATAACTTTGAAACACTTTTACTTATCCAAGTCATTCTGAGATGGTTTTCTCGTGACACATTGTACTTCATGACAGTCGTCAATATATTGGCTCAGTGGTTAGCCCTGGTGCCTCGCAGCGCTGGGGTCCTGGGTTCAAATCCGACCAAGGACAACATCTGCATGGAGTTTGTATGTTCTCCCCATGTTTGGGTGGGTTTCCTCCGGGTTCTCTGGTTTCCTCCCACACTCCAAAGACAGACTGATAGGGACCTTAGATTGTGAGCCCCAGTTGGATGCTAATGTCTGTAAAGCGCTACGGAATATATAAGTGCATAAAATAAATAAAATATATTTTACATTTATTTATAAAAAAATCCCAAATTTACGATAAAATATAAAAAGAAAATTGCTATTTTCTAAATTAGAATTTCTCTGCTTTTAAGAAGGATACCTCATATAATAGTTATTACTTTACATTTTCCACGTGTACTTTGCATCGTTTTGTAAATATTACTTTATTTGTTTAGGACAGTGGTGGGCAACCTTATTAGTAAAATGAGCCAAATATCGACAAAACAGCGATTTATATTTTTTTGAGAGCCAAAGTTTTTTAAACTTCAAATATATAGGAAGGTACATTGTTATTTACTTAATAAGGGTATTCCTAACCATCTGAACATACCTTTCTCAAGCCTCGATACTACATCTTCTTTCACTCCACAACGTTTTACCCTATAAGACGCACATAGGTTTTAGAGGAGGACAATATGGAAAAAAAAAATGTTTCATTACACCTCAGGTCAGACCACTAATCAGAACCTCAATGTTTGAAATCTCTTTTGAAATTTGAAAAAAAGGAACTCGGGGGTTCTGTACCAACGCAACGCTGTCTTAACAGAGTTTTCTTGAATTTTTATGCACTTTGTCAGTGTCACTAAATTCAAGGTGGAGTTCTTTTCCCCACTCAGCAACCCAGGGCGGTACGCTAGAATAGCTCTCACTTAGAATCTGCCTATAAATGAGGGTGGTGCATTTATGAGGTAAATTTGGCAGCAGAACATAATTCTCCAACCATGATGGATCAGGGAGAGGGGTAAATTTGGAAATCATAAACTGCCTACAAGCATTCTCAAAGTCATTTCTTAGAATGAAATCTTTACCAAGGGCAGGTACACCCGAGAGGGCAGTATAGAAGTCGGAAGTGATCTGTAACCCTTTCAAATCTCCTAATCTGTGATGTGACATTGATAGCCAAATGTCTGATGGAGATTTAATTTGTGGGAACAGTAGTGTGGGGATAACTGAGATAGGAGCTAAGGGAGAAATCTTGTCCTGAGCAGATGTTAAGACCAAAGACTTATGGCAAATATGCAGCATTCCTCTGGTGAGTACGCTATCTACTTTGGTCCCTTCTCCTGTCCTCTCAGGTGTCCATAACCTATGGAACAATTCCTTACCCAACAGGGCCAATTCTAAATCTACATGCATACAGAATGTCTCTTGTCTGGCCAGTTTAAGCCACCTTTCCAAACTAATAGCCTGTATATAGGTTGATAGGTCAGGGAGGGAGATACCCCCATGTTTCTTTCTTTGGGAAAGAAGGCGAAAGGACATTCTAGTGCGCTTCTTATCCCACAAATAACTGCTCATGATGGATTGTAGTTTATTAATGAAACTAACAGGTACCGATATGGGTAGGGCTCTCAAGGTGTACATTATCAGCGGCAGGATGTAGGTGGTGAGGACATTTTTCCTGCCTAGCCAGGTTAGGAAAGGAGAGCTGCTCTTAGAGAGAATAGAGGTGACTTTGGAGAGTAGCGGGGGGAAATTAAGACTAAACAACAACTTGGGGTCCATCGGGATCGTCACCCCCAAATATTTTATTGCTTGTGTAGGCCACTTGAATGGTGTGAGGGCTTCGACCTTAGTACGCAGGACAGCTGGGAGGGAAACGCCAAGGGCCTCCGACTTATCGAAATTTATCTTAAAATTTGAGATAACCCCAAAAGTTTCGAAAATCTGCATAACCTCCAGCAAAGCCTCTTCAGGATTTGACAACAGGAGCAGTAAATCATCAGGAGCAGTAAATCTGCCTAGTTTCACTCCTTTGATCGTGGGGGATTGGCGGAACTTAAGAAGAAGCGTCTCTAGGGTGAGCACAAACAAGGTGGGGGATAATGGGCATCCTTGACGAGTACCGTTTCTAATTTGGAAGGCGTTCAATAGGGTGCCGTTGACTAGTACTCTCGCAGATGGTGCAGAGTATAGAGTATAGATAGCTCTGATGAGGCCTTCAGGGAAGCCAAAGGCTTGTAGTACTTTCTATATATATAGGCCCAGCTAACCCTATCGAACGCCTTCTCCGCATCTGTGCCCAGGAGTACAAGAGGGGACTTAGATTTGATGGCGTGGGTGATCGCATGTATGACTCTACTGATATTATGCCTACCCTCTCTACCTGCAACGAAACCTACCTGTTCTTCACCCACAAGCCCAGAGAGAAACCCTGACATCCTGCTGTTAAGCAGTTTAGCCCACCACTTCAAATCGGTGTTCAGCAGTGAAATCGGCCTGTAACTTCCACATGCTTCCTTATCCTTCCCTTCTTTATGGATAATCGTTATGTGCGCTTCCTAGGCTTGTGGGGTCAGAGAGCCACCTGTAAGGAGGAGATTGCATGCCGTGCCAAAATGTGAGACTAAAATATCTTTATACTTTTTGTAATATGAGCTTGGAAAACCGTCAGGTCCGGGACTCCTGCCTGAAGGGATAGACATTAGAACCTTTTCTACCTCTTCCGTTGTAAACGGTTGAAGCAGCTGATGTATATCGACCTCAGAAATTCTTGGGATGTTAATAGAGCTAAGGAACTCCGACGTGCGTGTCTCGATTTGCTGGCTGGTGAGGGGTATTGGGAGGTTATACAGATTTGAATAAAAGGAGCAAAACTCCTGAGCTATCGCTGGAGTATTAATAAGTCGGGGGCCTGAGGCTGATTTGATGGCTTGAATAAAGGATTTATTTCTTTGGTTCTTAATAAGGTTGGAGACTAACTTAGAACCCCTATTCCCATGAAGGTATTGTTTGAAGCGCAATACGAACATTCAAAAAGTCAGTGACCTTATACCTCAAGCACTTAAGCAGAACCTCAATGTTAATAAGACCTCCCTGAGATCAGATGTCAGCTCAGACCCCAAAGTAAATGACCCCCTCAATCAGACCTCAGATAAGAGCCCCATGCCTCTCATCATCCCCATTATCAACCATGATGCCTCTCATCATCACCATTATCATCCATGATGCCTCTCATCATCCATGATGCCTCTCATATCCCCCATTATGATTCTCATCACCTCATTGCCTCAGATCAGCCCCAAGTTTCATAAAATAAAAAAGCACTTACCTCTCCGGCTCCTGGATGCCGCTACTCCTCACCACCCGCTCTCTGTGTTCCTCCTGCTGTCGGCTGTGCTGTGAACTGGCGTGCACAGAGTGACGTCACAGAGCGCCTCACACTGTGTGCAGCCCTGCATAGCCTACAACCGAGGACCAGGAAGCGGTGAGTACAGAGCCTTCACCGCTTCCTGGTCTTCAGCCTCCTACCTATTTTTGCTACGGGCAACGAAAATGCTATCGCACTGTACATGTGAGCCCGCACCTGGAAGAGCCAATATCAGGGGGCTAAAGAGCCGCATGTGGCTCTAGAGCCGCAGGTTGCTGACCACTGGTTTAGGACATTAGAAAGCTTAGAATTTTTTTAATAATTTTAAAAAATGTTAAGAAAATTTCTAAAACCCCCTTTTTTAAGGACCAATACAGTTGTAAAGTCACTTTGTGGGTTTTATGTAGTAGAAACCACCAATGACCCCATTGTAGAAACTACACCCCTCAAATTATTCAAAACCGATTTTACAAACTTTGTTAACCCTTTACATGTTAACAAGAGTTAAAGGAAAATTTCACAAATTCTTTTTTTGCTGATTTTTTATTTTATTCCTTTTTGACCTGTAAGGCAGCAAGGGTTAACAGCAAAACAAACCTCAAAATGTATTATCCTGATAACCAGCTTACAGCAACACCCCATATGTTCTCGTAAACTGCTGTATGGGCACATGGCAGGGCGCAGAAGGGAATGAGCGCCATATGGTTTTTGGAGGGCAGATTTTGCTGGAATAGTGTAAAGACAAGGACAGTGAGCCTTAACCTAGAAACCAGACTACTTTCCTTAACTACTTGCAGTGCAAGCCCTGGGTAGCAAGACCGCAACTGGTCGACAGTTCCTATGCTACTTATGTGCAGAGACAAACACCAAGATACAAAACAACATAAAAACAGGGTTGTACATAAATGGTTCATAACCAGATAAGCTATGCAGTACCAGCCAAGAGACAGAGAGTGGTCCCAGATCAGAACCAGATGGACAACACAGTACCAAAACGAGAGACAGAGAGTGGTCAGAAGACAAGCCGGGGTCAAGGGAACGAGGAATCCAATAAGCACAAGAACCAGGAACACAGCTAGTGAGTCAGAGACTATCACTGGCACATGGCCAGGAAGGGGTTCAAACTGAGAGACAGGTCCCTGGATCATAACCTGACAGACCTATTACTCGGTGCTCCATTAGTCAGAACTCTAGCACATAGGAATAGAGCAGCTGAGCAATCAGCCCACTGCTAATTTTCCCCAGGACACGCCTGCTGCGGGGAAAAACAGAGCATTGCATCCTGTTACTAAGGATGCAGTCGCGTCACCAGGCGGTGTGGCTCAGCATCAGCTCTCTCCCGGCCCAGACGCGCTGAAGCTGGAGATCTCGCCACTGGAGCCCAGACAGGTAAGTTTGTGACAAATGGTTTGTTGGCGCCACGTTATATTTGATGAGACCCTAAGGTGCCACTACAGTGGAAACCCTTTTTAAGTGACCCATTTTGGAAACTACGCACTTTAAAGAATTTATTGAGGGGTGTACTGATCTCTTTGACCCCACGAGCGGTTCATAGAATTTATAAACACTTGGCTGTGAAATTGAAAAATGTGATTTCTTCCAATGAAATGTTGCATAGACAACTCCTGAACACGACAACACCTCATGTGTGGTCATAAACCGCTGTATGGGCACACCGCAGGGCTCAGGAGAGAAGGAGCGCTATATGGTTTTTGGAGGGCAGAGTTTGCTGGGACGATTTTCAGGTGCTCACATTTGAAGAGTCCCTGAGGTACCCATACAGTGGAAACCCATCATAAGTGACCAGATTTTGGAAACTAAACCCCTCAAGCTATTTATTAAGGGGTGGAATGAGTATTTTGACACCACGGGTTTGTTGCAGAAATTAATGTGCAGGGGACAGTGTGAAATTAAAATTGCAAGTTTTCCACGATATGGCTTTTCAGTGCCCAGTAGGTTGTGCCCAGCTGGAGCCATCGGAGACTCATTATGCACTTTAATTGTTAGGCAGATTCTACTGGGTGCTGGAAATACAGTAAACACTGATATAAACAGGGTACGCTGTAGGGCTCAGAAGGGAAATATCACCTTTTTGCTTTTGCTGCAAAGATTTTGGTGGATTGGTTTACTAGCGCCATTTTCCTTTTGAACGGCCTCAGAGGACCGGTGCAGCTTTATTCCGGTGACTTTTTGATCACGTTTTATTTATTTTTTTGGGAAGCAAGATAAAGAAAAAGGAGCAACTTTGCCATTGCTTTTTTTTTATAGTGGCGTAGACTGTGTGGGAAAAAAAGCAACATATCTATATTCTGCTGGTTGGTACGATTACAGAGATACCAATTTTATACAGATTTTTTTTTACATTTTACCACTTTTACACAAAGCATTTTTGAAAAAAAATCCAGTTTTTGTGTCGCCATTTTCTGAGAGCCATATTTTTGACATTTTCCTGGCTATGGTCTTGTGTCAGGGCTCGTTTTTTGCGGGATTAGTTGACGTTTTCATTTGTTCCATTTTGGGTTACATAGTACCCTTTGATCATTCACTATTACACTTTTCGTTAGGCAAAGTGACAAAAAATGGCTGTTTTAACACCATTAATTTATTTTTTACAGCGGTCACCTGACACAGTAGATCACATGTTCTTTTTATAGAGCCGATCGTTACAAATGTGCTGAAACCTAATATGTCTTTTATTTTGCAATCTTACAGAATAAAAGCATTTTTGATAACAAATCCTGTTTTTGTGTTTTTGCATAGAAAAAACATTATTTTTTTTTGTGATCATCTAAGGTGATCATTAAAGCCTACTAGGCCAACAATGGGGCCCACACTGCAGAATCATTGTTTTCTGGGTCACTTAACTGTCACTGAACTACCTCAGCACGACCATAGGCTTTGAAAAAACCGCCATCGCCTGCAATCTCCCAAACATGCGCACGAGCTCAGTCATCACTACACCAAGATTGACGCATAGAGGAATAAAATATATGTCATGAGTGTGTCAACTATTGACAACTCTTTGCGGATGTCTAAAATCTATTCCATACACGTCCCCTGATAGGGGACGCAACAGGGATTAAACTGATAGGAATAGTACTACTTAACCGCCTCCGGACCGCCTAACGCAGGATCGCGTTCCGGAGGCAGCTGTCCCAGGCAGAGTCACACATCGGCGCGTCATCTCGCGAGACACGAGATAACGCTCCAAGCCGGCCCGCGCATGCGCATCGCGGGCCTGCAAAAGTTTGAGGGGGGTTACATCATCAGCCTGCCAGCCAATGATCATCGCAGGCAGGTTGATGATTTAAAAAAAAACGAATCAGAAGCCAGTTAACACTTTATATTTATAAATATAAGGTGTTAAATGGCCTCCCTGCTCCTCTGCTGGTTCTTTTGGTCGGTTGGTTCCAGCAGAGGAGCAGGCTACACAGTGAGTAGCCACCAAACACTACACTTAGCCCCAGATCACCCCCCAGCACCCCAATTAACCCCTTGATCACCCCTTCATCGCCCCTGTCAATCACCTAGTGAAAGGGAAAAAGTCATCAGTGTAAACTGTCACTTTTTTTTTTCACTGGTATTGACGGTTAGGTTTAGGATAGTTTAGGCCCCTTGGTTAGGTAGTTATCGATCGGTTAGCGCCCAGCCCACCGCACTGCAGTCACTGATTATAGTATCTGTAAGTGATCAGAACTGATCACAGTCAGATCTATAATAGTATTAGTGTCACCTTAGTTCGCCCTCCACCCAAAACGCAGTGTTTGCCCGATCAGGCCTGATCGGTCGCCCACACGTGCGTTCACCCACGCCCGCCCCGCCGCAGTGACATTTTTTTTAAATTTTTTTGGATCACTGCACAATCACTTTACACGCGCTGCGGCGATAAAAAAAATCAGTTTTGATATTTTTTATCAATCGCAGCGGCCTCCGGTACTTCGCTAGCCTCCCATTTGTAAGACAGGCTTGCTTTTTTTCTTGGGTAGTCTCAAGGAATACCCCTAAATTTAGTAGTCCAAATGTCAAACAAGGGGTATTCTTCTAAAGAGGCCTACAGGCTTCTGACCCAGTCGGATGAGGAATGGGAACCCTCATCTGACTAATCCAGCGGGTCAGAATACGAACCTGTAGAAAGCAGTGGCTCTCTGACCCATAGCACCAGGCGTACCCGGCCCCGTGTCGCTAGACCACAGGTTGCGCAGGATCCGCTTCAAGGGCAGCAGAGTGGGGCTGGCGCTGTCAGATTACGTGGTGAGGCATACACCAGCAGCCCAGCCCTCCCTGGACCTAGTACCAGCTCTGCCGTACAACCTGGTGAAGTGGCGAGCACCAGAAGGGCAGTTGAAGCTGGTACGGTGGCACGTGCACGTGCAGTAGTTCCCCCGTCGCAGCCACTGCACAGACAGGCCAGTAGAGCCCCTAGAATCCCTGAGATGCTGGCAAACCCTGATTGGCATCCCCCAACTTCAGCCGCACCTGTAGTTCCCCCTTTCACTGCCCAGTCTGGAGTTCGGGTTGAGACAGCTCAGATCGGTTCGGCCCTGGGATTTTTTGAGCTGTTCTTGACTGCGGAGCTCTTGGACTTAGTTGTGGCAGAAACAAATCGGTATGCCACTCAATTTATAGCCGCCAACCCGGGAAGCTATTATGCCCAGCCTTTCTGGTGGAAACCCGTCCAAGTTTCCGAATTAAAAAAATTTCTGGGCCTTCTCCTCAACATGGGCCTGACAAAAAAGCATGAATTGCGGTCATATTGGTCCACGAACCCGATTCATCACATGCCCATGTTCTCTGCTGACATGTCCAGGGCACGTTTTGAGGCCAATCTGCGTTTCCTGCACTTTAGCGATAACACCACCTCCCGTCCCAGAGGCCACTCAGCTTTTGACCGGCTCCACAAAATTCGGCCCCTCATAGACCACTTCAACAACAAATTTGCAGATTTGTATACCCCTGAGCAAAACATCTGCGTAGACAAGTCTCTTATACATTTTACCGGGCGCCTTGGCTTCAAACAATACATCCCAAGCAAGCGCGCCCAGTATGGGGTCAAATTGTATAAGCTCTGTAAAAGGGCCACAGGCCATACCCACAAATTTCGGATCTATGAGGGTAAAGATCAGACCCTGGAGCCGGTCGGTTTCCCTGACTACCTGGGGAGCAGTGGGAAGACAGCCTGGAACTTGGTGTCACCCTTATTTGGCAAGGGGTACCATCTTTATGTGGACAATTTCTACACAAGTGTGGCCCTCTTCAGGCATTTGTTCCTAGAACAGATTGGCTGCTGTGGCACTGTGCGACCTAGTCGCAGGGGCTTCCCCCAATGGCTCGTTACCACCCGTCTTGCAAGGGGGGAGAGGGCTGCCTTGTGTAACGAAGAACTGCTCGCGGTGAAATGGAGAGACAAGCGTGACGTTTACATGCTCTCCTCCATTCACGCAGACACGACAATCCAAATTGAGTGAGCAACCAGTGTCATTGAAAAGCCCCTCTCAGTCCACGACTATAATTCGCTCATGGGAGGGGTGGACTTCAATGACCAGATGTTGGCTCCTTATTTACTCTCCCGCAGGACCAGACGCTGGTATAAGAAGGTGTCTGTATATTTGATTCAATTGGCTATGTACAATAGTTTTGTTCTCTACAGTAAGGCTGGGAGAACTGGATCCTTCCTCAAATTTCAGGAAGAGATCATCGAGAACCTCCTGTATCCAGGAGGTTCCGTGGCCCCATCCACCAGTGTAGTGAGCCGTCTACACGAGCGACATTTCCCCAATGTCGTTTCTGGTACCTCAACCCAAGCGTCACCCCGAAAAAGATGTTGTGTCTGTACCAGGAGTGGAATAAGGTGTGACACCCGCTATTTCTGTCCTGACTGCCCTGACCACCCTGCCCTATGCTTAGGGCAGTGTTTCTGGAAGTACCACACACAGGTACACCTAGCATAGGGATCACATCTCACCAGGACAGGCACACAGGGCTATTAGGGCCCATTCACACAGAGCTGCTGCAAACCTCTCCTTTCACCTGGGACAAAGTGCATAATGTACTTCGCCACTTCTTTGGGCGATTTGCGCTTTGCACATTGTCCCATGGGGAAGGAGAGGTTTGTCGTATAAAGGTAAAAAAAACAAAAAAAAACACCAGTAAGCAAAAAAGTTAACGTTCAGTTCAAAAAGTTAAAAAAAGTTTATATGTTCAGGTAAAGTGTTATTATAAAGTTAATAAATTTATTGCGTTTCAGCCTGGTTTTTTCTTTTTTGTTTTGTTTTTTTTTACCTTCCAGGTGGACCAACCGATCGACTAGCTGCAGCACTGATGTGCATTCTGACAGAAGCATTGCGCTGCTGTCAGATTACACACAAGTCGGTGTATGCGGCGCTGCAAGACGAGATTTCTCCTCTGCAGTAACAGATACGTTTGCTGAGGCATATGAGCTGAGGAGGCGGCGGTGTTCATATGCTTTGGCAAACACTTTGTATATATATAAAAAAAAAAAAAAATCCCGGCAATGATTTATTCATCCACATCGATTGATGTGAATGGAGAAATCTGGTTTGCTAGGGCATACGGGCTAAGTGGGTATGGATGTTAGGCGGAGCTCCTTTGTCCTGGCAGACGCCTTTCCCCTCCTTTTTTTTTTTTGGGCAGAGATTTTTTCACACACATTGATCAATGCGAATGAAGAATTTTTCTCTAGAATGCCAGGGCAGTATAACTACCCCACAAGTGACCCCATTTTGGAAAGAAGACACCCCAAGGTATTCCGTGAGGGGCATGGTGAGTTCCTAGAATTTTTTATTTTTTGTCACAAGTTAGCAGAAAATGATGATTTTTTTTTTTTCTTACAAAGTCTAATATTCCAACTTGTGACAAAAAATAAAAACTTCCATGAACTCACTATGCCCATCACGAAATACCTTGGGGTGTCTGCTTTCCAAAATGGGGTCACTTGTGGGGTAGTTATACTGCCCAGGCATTTTAGGGGCCCTAATGCATGAGAAGTAGTTTGAAATCAAAATGTGTAAAAAATGGCCGGTGAAATCCGAAAGGTGCTCTTTGGAATGTGGGCCCCTTTGCCCACCTAGGCTGCAAAAAAGTGTCACACATGTGGTATCGCCGTACTCAGGAGAAGTTGGGGAATGTGTTTTTGGGTGTCATTTTACATATACCCATGCTGGGTGAGATAAATATCTTGGTCAAATGCCAACTTTGTATAAACAAATTGGAAAAGTTGTCTTTTGCCGAGATATTTATCTCACCCAGCATGGGTATATGTAAAATGACACCCCAAAACACATTCCCCACCTTCTCCTGAGTACGGCGATACCACATGTGTGACACTTTTTTGCAGCCTAGGTGGGCAAAGGGGCCCACATTCCAAAGAGCACCTTTAGGATTTCACAGGCCATTTTTTACTGATTTTGATTTCAAACTACTTCTCACGCATCTGGGCCCCTAAAATGCCAGGGCAGTATAACTACCCCACAAGTGACCCCATTTTGGAAAGAAGACACCCCAAGGTATTTTGTGATGGACATAGTGAGTTCATGGAAGTTTTTATTTTTTGTCACAAGTTAGTGGAATATGAGACTTTGTAAGGAAAAAAATAAAAATAAAAAATCATCATTTTCCGCTAACTTGTGACAAAAAATAAAAAGTTCTATGAACTTACTATGCCCATCAGCGAATACCTTAGGGTGTCTACTTTCCAAAATGGGGTTATTTGTGGGGTTTTTCTACTGTCTGGGCATTGTAGAACCTCAGGAAACATGACAGGTGCTCAGAAAGTCAAAGCTGCTTCAAAAAGCGGAAATTCACATTTTTGTACCATAGTTTGTAAACGCTATAACTTTTACCCAAACCATTTTTTTTTACCCAAATTTTTTTTATATCAAAGACATGTAGAACAATAAATTTAGCGAAAAATTTATATATGGATGTCGTTTTTTTTTTTTTTAAATTTACAGCTGAAAGTGAAAAATTTCATTTTTTTGCAAAAATTTCATTAAATTTGGATTAATAACAAAAAAAATAAAAAATGTGAGCAGCAATGAAATACCACCAAATGAAAGCTCTATTAGTGAGAAGAAAAGGAGGTAAAATTCATTTGGGTGGTAAGTTGCATGACCGAGCGATAAACGGTGAAAGTTGTGTAGTGCCGAAGTGTAAAAAGTGGCCTGGTCATTAACCCCTTAGTGACCAAGCCTGTTTGGGCCTTTATGACCAAGCGTTTTTCTTCCTTTTTCATGGTCTCGTTCCAAGAGCTATAACTTTTTTATTTTTTCGTCTATATAGCTTTATGAGGGCTTGTTTTTTACGGGACAAGTTGTAGTTTTTAATGGCACCATTTTGGGGTACACATAACTTTCTGATTAACTTTTATTAACTCTTTCTGGGAGGGAGATGGGGAAAAATAGCAATACTGCCACTGCGTTTTTACATTATAAATTTTACGGCGTTCATTTTTCGGTACAAATAACATAATATCTTTATACTCTGGGTCAGTACGATTACAGTGATACTAAATACTTAAATTTTTTTTACGTTTTAGTACTTTTTTTTCCAATAAAACCCCTTTTATTAACTAAAAAAATGATTTTGCATTGCCACATCACAAGACCCATAACTTTTTTTTTCTTTTTCTATGGAGTTGTGTGAGGGCTTGATTTTTGAGGGACAACTTGTATTTTTCAGTGGTATCATTTTGGAGTAAATGGCGCTTTTTGATCGCTTATTACGTTTTTTTCGGTGGAAACTAAGAATAAATTAGAAATTCTGTCTTTTTTCTTTTTTTTACGGCGTTCACCATAGGGGATAATTTATGTAATATTTATGTAGTCCGGGTCGTTACGGATGCGGCAATACCAAACATATGGGGGATATTTTATTTTTGCAATTTTTTTCATTGAAAAGCGTATTTTCATTGAAAAAAAAAGCATATTTTTTTATTTTATGGAATTTTTTTTATTTAATAAATATGTATTTTTTTTCTATTTTTTTTACTACTTAAAAGTCCCACAAGGGGACTATAATATACAGTATTTTGATTGCTTTTAAAATGTAATGCATTATCTCTATAAAGCATTACATGTCAATATCAATGCATTTCAAACATTGACCAGCAGGCTGCGCCAGAGAGGCAAAGCCTGCTGGAGATAACTGAGGACAGGCTCGGTCCCTGAACAGAAGCAAGGTAAGCTTCCCAACACATCAGCACCCCGCGATCGCATTTTCGGGGTGCTGATGGGAGACAGAGGGAGTCTGCTCCCTCTGTCACCACTTTACATGCAGCGGGCGCCATTGCGCCCGGCATGTAAAGAGTTAAACAGCCCGGATCGGCACTTTTGCCGGTCCGGGCTGTTAGAGCAGGGCCCCGGCTCTCATGTAAGAGCCGGGTCCGCGCTCCCTGCTGCACGGGGGAGCCGTGCAGCGCTTAGACCGGGCCGCCGTAAAAACGGCGGCCCAGCCTAAGGCCCCTTAGTGACCGCCGTAAAAACACGTATGGGTGGTCACTAAGGGGTTAAGGGTGTTTAAGCTAGGGGGGCTGAGGTGGTTAACATACCACTCATATCTGGTGGCACATTAGATTGCACGCGCAGTGCCCCAAATTTGAAGTAGGAGGACCGACCAAGCATCTTTTTCTATCTCCCGGTTCCTAAAATCGATGCCATACACGTCCCCTGATAGGGGATGTAACAGGGATGAAACTGATAGGAATAGTACCACTTAACATACCTTATAATATCGCAGAGAGAGGAGTCTGAAGAAGAGGAGTCAGAGGAGGAAGGTGGAAGACCAACCACAGCAGGCGTCCCAGGGGGCTTGTTGTCACCTTTCGGGGACCCTTGGTGTTGTACGTGGCTGGGTGGAGGAAGAGACCTTCAATTACATCAGTGAGGACAAGGAACGGGACATGGCTAGCTTGGTATCCAACCCTGTGCAAATGGGGAGTTTGCGGTTGTTTGCGGTGCGTTAAACAGGGAGTTTGGTCTGTCATAGTTTGGTCTGTCACTGTGAAGCGGGCATAACCCTTACACTACCTGATCGATACAACATCATACCTGATGTTTTAAAGCACGTTATTCCAAACAATTTAGGAATGTTAGGTGATTTATGCCCTTTATGGATTAAAACCCGACTCTGCGTCAACTACGTAATTTTCCATGGGAGTTTTGCATGGATCCCCCTCCGGCATGCCACAGTCCAGGTGTTAGTCCCCTTGAAACAACTTTTCCATCACTATTGTGGCCAGAAAGAGTCCCTGTGGGTTTTAAAATTCGCCTGCCCATTGAAGTCAATAGCTATTTGCGAAAATTCGCGTTCGCGAACGGAAAATTTAATGTTCGACATTTCTAGTCTCCTGTACGTGAAATAAGTCCAGCGTGAAGGAGCCCAGCAACGCCCCGCATCCTTCAAATCTCCTCCTTGCTCCCCAACGTCAGAAAGCCAGAGCGCCGTAATCTCGCGATGCCCGAGCTAGTGCATGCACAGTTCCTTCCCTGAGGCTGCTGCCAGCACAGGGAAGGAACACTATGAGGACACTGCGCATGCTGAATTTGGTCGCAATTTGCAATATGCAGTTAGCAGTAACTATTTACAGATTGGTTGAGTATGATCTGGTATGGTGGTATGCCATTTGGATTGCAATATGGAATTTGAATTTGGATTGTGAACTTTGTAGTTTGCAATTGGTGGAACTGTAAGTAAACACACACATAACTAGTTTAGTATACAGTTCTAATCACAATATTAACAGTAGGAACATTATATAACTGTTTTAAATACCTATTTTGGCCTCTCTGCTTCCATAAAACACAGGTCTTAGTGGAGTGAATGTCTGTTCAGCTTCTCTCCTCTGGTGAATAATAATTTCTAGCAGCTCCTGCTAGGGAATTTCCCACACAGGCTGTGTTTGAGGCTGGTTGTGATTGGCCAAGATTCCTGCTGTGTGTGAGGCTGGCTGTGATTGGTCTAGACTCCTGCTATGTGTGAGGCTGGTTGTGATTGGTCTAGACTCCTGTCCAGCAACAACAGTTTAACTCTATGCTTTCTGTTGTTTCTGCTGTGTCATTGAGCTTACCTCACATCCATATAATGAATCTTAAAGGCATATTATCTTTTCTGCTTCTGTGAACACAATATACAACTATTACATGACATCCAAACATGAAGTCACTGTAAATAACTGCTTTTGTCTTTAACACACAAACATAGGAACTGTATTAAGGTTTTTGGCAGGTCTAGCTGTATAAACATATAAGCTATGTTAGCAACCTGACAGGTCTTAGCTGGCCATCTACACTCCCACCAAAATTACCTATAATTCTATGTTCTCGGTAGTAGGACTTGAACATGAATTTAAGGAATTTTCCATCATGTTCTCAACTCTAAAGTGTCTTTTATCGCTCAAGTAGAACAACTAACTTCTGTATAGGACGTTCCAACTTGAGTAGAGTAGTGAGACGTTTTCCTTTTTTGTCAAGTTTTGAGTCTCCTAATTGTAACAACACTCTTCTTATTAGTTTGTCTTCATCTATTTTCAATTCCAATTCTTCTCTCAGAAACTTGCTTACTGATGCTGAAACTAAAGCTGCTGTCAGTTCAAGTCTTGTTATTGCCTGAATACAGGTAGGTGCAACTCTGGCCTTCCCCATAACCAGGGCACAATGTATATTTTCTTCTCCTATTACTCTGATGTAGGAGCACTGACCATAACTATAAACTACTGGCATCTGAAAAGTGATGAAGTTATATTTTCTTGTACTTTCCGAAATCATGAGGTACAAAACATCTGGGTATCTGAACTTCTCTCAAGTTTTGCAAGCCTCTTATCCAACTCTCCCACCTTGGCCTCAAATTTTCAGGTATGCAATCGTCCCATCCCAAGTTCTGTCTGCATAATTCTTGTAGTATTTCTCTTGCTCTGAGGATTACTGGGGCCAAGAATCCCAATGGATCAGATATAGAAGCCACTGCGGAAAGAATGGTGCGTCTGGTTGCAACTTTCTCTTCAACAGATACTTCAAAGAACTTGTCATTCTCTACATTCCATCCCAATCCAAGTACTTTCTGAACTGAAAGTTGATCATAATTGAGATCTACATTCTTTATTGTTGCTGCACCTTCAGAGTCACTGATGGATTCCAATACCTCTCTGTTGTTTGAGATGAATTTGTGAAGGCGCAGGTTTTCTCTTGCACATAACTTTTGGCTTTCTTTCACTAATTTGATTGCAGATTTTGTGGACTCAAGACTTATAAGACCATCATCTACATAAAAGTTTTCTTCAGAAAATTTGCTGCTGATGGGCAATCCTTTTCATTCTGATTGGCCAGGTACTTCATACCATAATTGGCGCAACCTGGAGACGATGCTGCTCCAAACAAGTGTACTTTCATTCTGTATCTGTATCTCCGTCCTTCCACTATAGAAAGCTCAGGAAGTCTCCATCTTCATTCTTCACATGAAAGTGGTGGAACATCTTTTCAATGTCACACATGACCGCTACGGGATACTTTCGGAATCTACAGAGCACTCCAGGCAGAGTGTTTGTAAGATCTGGTCCTTTCAGTAGATGATCATTCAATGCAACACCATTGTACTTTTCTGAGCAATCAAATACTACTCTAATCTTACCTAGTTTCTTTGAGTGGTAAACACCTTGATCTGGGATGTACCACACTTCTCCTTCTTTAGGCTGATTATTAACTTTCTCTGCATGTCCTTCTTCAAGGATGCCTTCCATGAATTACAAATAATCATTCTTGAGTTTGGCATCTCTTCCCATCCTTTTCTTCAAACATTTCAAAATTGCTAGGGAACGATTTCTGTTATTTGGCAGACCAGGTCGCTCACTAAAGGGTAAGGGCATTTCAAGATGACCTTGTTAATTCTGCTGAATACTTTCTTCTAGAGTATGTCCGAACTTTATGTCTTCTTGGGATACACTCTTTTCTTTAGAACTTTTGTCTGCAAAGTCGGATTCAAGGATCTTGATTACTTTTGATGGACTTACAGTTGGTAACTGTTGGACAGATATTCGATGACACAATCCTGTCACCTGTCTTGAGTTTGCAATCTGCTGTTTTCCTCCAACAACACCCCATCCTAGATCAGTTTGAACAGTGTAGGGTTTACCCTTTCCTCCTGTGATTACCTTTCATGGTACCAAGGCTTCGGGACAATCGTTGCCTATCAACAGTCCAACACCAAACTCCTTCAGCGGGGACATTTCATGTGATATGACGGATACGTGCTCCCATATATTGGCTGTTTCATAGGTAGGTATGGGATCTCGATCTAGAGGTATATCGTCTTTTGTATAAGCTGGAGGTAGATCTTATGTGCAGTTTGAATAAAGTCCTCTAGTTCTCAGTCCTTTGACCCTTTGTTCACTAATGTGTCTCTCCCCGTCATTGTGGCGAGTTTGAGCTTCACTGGTTCTGTAGCCACTTATAATTTCTTGCAGATTTATTGATCAATGAAGGTGACGTCACTCTGGGCATCCAGTAGCGCATAGGCGTATACCTTCTTGTTCCTCCTTTTAGGATTTGAAATGCACACTGGTACAACCATTGATGAGCCGTTGCTTTCTCCTTCCCTCACTATGCAAGAGAATACCGATACTTTCTTTTCTTCCTCAGTATCTTTAGGTATTTTTATCTTTGGACGTTCTTCATGTAGTGGTGTAGGATGGCGTCCTTTGCAAACGCTGCATGTGGCCTTTTTCTCACACTCCTTAGTAACATGGCCTTTTCCGAAACACAGTTGGTTATCCAGTACTCTTACAGGCCTTTCTTCTAAGGATTTTAGGACGTAAGATGATGTTACTGGATTACATGCTATCCTTGCTTCCTCATTGATGAACTCAGAGAACTCTTTAAAGCTTGGGAAATTCTTACCTAGATCTAACTGTTTAGTCACATAGCGATTCCATCTAGAAGCCACTTCTTCAGGTAGCTTAGTTAGCAGCTTAGTTAAGAGTCGGCTGCAGTTTGACTAATGCACACGTTCTATGGCCTCTATGGTAGCTCCGCTGAGGGGTCTTTGCTTGCTCACTCAGGGATCAGTTGCTGCGAAGCGGTATATGCTGGCGCTCCGCTGCTCTAATGCGCTCTTTTCTGTGCAAGTTGAGGTGCGCTATTGCTTCGCCCTCTGAGGGTAATAGTTCCACTGTGGCAGGCGCAGTTAAAAGAATTTTGGTATCTCTGACTTTTAGTCTAACCAGACTGTCTGTTACTCTGTAATTCCTCTAGCGCCGTTCTATGGAAACAGTAGGTTTAAAGAGCACACCAAATGCTTGAAATAACTTCTTTATTAACTTCAACTTTTCTTCATATATAACACTGCCGCCTCCGCAGCAGATAGTCCATGTACATAACACGTGTTGAAAAGATATCACAAAATGGCGGTATGCATAAGATGGTGGTTCAACTGTTCAATCTTGTCATTCAACATAAAATGGTGGATATATTTCTCTCTTCAGTATCTGTACTCTCACTTTAAGTTATTTAAGCACTTTATGATCTCTCTGAGAGGTATATCCGAGGTCTAACTAATAGTTCTACTTGCTGAATTTGGTTGCAATGGCAGTATTGGTTGAGTATGATCTGGTATGGTTGTATGCAATTTGGATTGCAATATGGAATTTGAATTTTGAACTTTGTAGTTTGCAATTGGTGGACCTGTAAGTAAACACCAGGGGTGTGGAATTCCTATCGCCCGACGCCCGGGACATGCAGTTCCGGGCGCCGGGCAGGTAGTTTGTGCAGGCAGCTTAGCCCTGCGGGCAAGTAGCAGGGCTGACTGTTCCGATCCGCTTGAAACGGCTCAGCTCAGTCACACAGACAATGCAGAGACGCTGGCAGCAGGGAGGAGCCTGAGGGAGGGACGGGGAGGAGCGTAATATGATCTTAGAGCGGAAGCTGCTTCTGCCAGCCCCACCCCTCCCCTCCCACCAACCAATCAGAGCTGAGGGGGCGGGGCAAGCACTAGCAGCTCTGAGTCGTCTGAGTCACACAAGTGCAGGGAGTCTAAGGATAGAAATGAATGGAATGAGTCACAAGTTAAAAGAATCTAAAGATCCGACTTAGTTTGTGACTCATTCGATTCTTTGAGACACAAGAGTTTAGATTACAGGTTGAATTAAATTAACCCTTTAGGATCAAATTGGCTTGTCAGGAGATATATATGTTAAAGGCATCTCATTCAGTTAAGTAGCTATATAGCTAAGGGTGGGTTCACATCACTTCACTTGGTTCATTGTACTGCTGTCAGTGTCAGACTGCTGTCACTGTGGGTAACCATGCACATTGCACACCACAGTGACAGCTCCTGAGTCCTCCTGTCCAGCGTCAGCCTCAGCTTCCCTTCACTATCCCTATAATAAATCACTCTTCCTGATCCTGACTCACTCATTACTAATTAGAGAGCTGAAGAGCCGACTGCACTAAGTCAGCAGCAGCAAGCGATTGTGACTGTATAGCATCTGCGCATGCGCACCGGCACCTAGAGTTTTCGGTTCACTTGCGAGTCAGCTCAGCAGTCAGTGACTCAGCAAGTGAACCGAAGATCCGAACTTCCCATCACTAGTTATCAGCGCTCCTGTGCAGGCCGGAAGTCGGGCGCCACGGGCCGGAGGTCAGCTCCCAGCGGAGGCACACGTTAGTCAGCGGCTGTAGTAGGAGCTCCTGACATGGTGGCAGCCCGTGCCGTGATAGATAGCCCAGCAGGTAGTGTGTGTGGTGACTGCTCTGGGTCAGCTATGCTCTGCTGTCAGGCTGCCGCTCTGCTTCTTCTCCCTGGCACTGAAGTGTCAATAGGATTGCTGCCAGGTTCCAACTCGGGGGGGGGACGACTTCCCCAGTATGGCATGTACATTAAAGGGATTCACTGCCCCAGTATGGCATGTACATTAAAGGGATTCACTGCCCCAGTATGGCATGTATATTAAAGGGATTCACTGCCCCAGTATGGCATGTACATTAAAGGGATTCACTGCCCCAGTATGGCATGTACATTAAAGGGATTCACTGCCCCAGTATGGCATGTACATTAAAGGGATTCACTGGCCCAGTATGGCATGTACATTAAAGGGATTCACTGGCCCAGTATGGCATGTACATTAAAGGGATTCACTGCCCCAGTATGGCATGTACATTAAAGGGATTCACTGCCCCAGTATGGCATGTACATTAAAGGGATTCACTGGCCCAGTATGGCATGTACATTAAAGGGATTCACTGGCCCAGTATGGCATGTACATTAAAGGGATTCACTGCCCCAGTATGGCATGTATATTAAAGGGATTCACTGGCCCAGTATGGCATGTATATTAAAGGAATTTACTTGCCCAGTATGGCATGTATATTAAAGGGATTTACTGGCCCAGTATGGCATGTATATTAAAGGGATTTACTGGCCCAGTATGGCATGTACATTAAAGGGATTCACTTAAATATGGTTTTGATTTAAAATTACTTTTTGTATCAGGACAAGTAGATTGTCATGAGGGACAAGTAGATTGAGACCCCGCTTTAGTCCTTCGACAAGTAGTTTTTGTTTTTTTTCCACACCCCTGAAACACACATAACTGGTTCAGTATACAGTTCTAATCACTATATTAACAGTAGGAACATTATATAACTGTTCTAAAAACCTATTTTGGCCTCTCTGCTTCCATAAAACACAGCTCTTAGTGGAGTGAATGTCTGTTCAGTTTCTCTCCTCTGGTGAATAATAATTTCTAGCAGCTCCTGCTAAGGGAATTTCCCACACAGGCTGTGTGTGAGGCTGGCTGTGATTGGCCAAGATTCCTGCTGTGTGTGAGGCTGGCTGTGATTGGCCAAGATTCCTGCTGTGTGTGAGGCTGGCTGTGATTGGTCTAGACTCCTGCCCAGCAACAACAGTTTAACTCTATGCTTTCTGTTTCTGCTGTGTCATTGAGCTTACCTTACATTATATAATGAATCATAAAGGCATATTATCTTTTCTGCTTCTATGAACACAATATATAACAGTTATATGAAATCCAAACATGAAGTCACTGTAAATAACTCTGCTTTTGTCTTTAACACACAAACATAGGAACTGTATTAAGGCTATTGGCAGGTCGAGCTCTATACACATATAAGCTATACTAGCAACCTAGGACAGGTCTTAGCTGGCCAGCTACAGACATATTTAAAAAAAAAATCCGCCAATCGTCTTGTGCCCATTTTTTGTGAAGTGAGTTGATGTTTTTATCGGAACTATTTTGGGGTACATAGTACTTTTTGATCGCTCACTATTACAGTTTCTGTAAGGTAATATGACCAAAAATAGCTATTTTGGCACTTTTTAGTTTTTTACGGTGTTTACCTGACAGGTTTAGATCAAGCGGTCGCCGGATCCACTAGCTGCTTCCTCTGTTCATTCATTGACAGCTATGTACAGAAGAAAGGAGAAGTCATTAACCCCTCTGTCTTCTCCACTGAGTTACCAAGGGACTTAACCTGGTCCTCCACCAACCTTGACCCGGTCATCTGATAAACCTCATCTCTTTACTGAGAGTCATAAACACGTATTTAGGCCACATTCCTATCAGTAAGATAAGAGCTGAGCTATAAGGAGAGCTTATAATGTCAGAGCAGAGATAAGGAGTGCTTATAATGTCCGAGCAGAGATAAGGAGTGCTTATAATGTCCGAGTAGAGATAAGGAGTGCTTATAATGTCCGAGCAGAGATAAGGAGTGCTTATAATGTCCGAGTAGAGATAAGGAGTGCTTATAATGTCCGAGCAGAGATAAGGAGTGCTTATAATGTCAGAGCAGAGATAAGGAGAGCTTATAATGTCCGAGCAGAGATAAGGAGTGCTTATAATGTCAGAGCAGAGATAAGGAGAGCTTATAATGTCAGAGCAGAGATAAGGAGTGCTTATAATGTCCGAGCAGAGATAAGGAGTGCTTATAATGTCCGAGCAGAGATAAGGAGTGCTTATAATGTCAGAGCAGAGATAAGGAGAGCTTATAATGTCCGAGCAGAGATAAGGAGTGCTTATAATGTCAGAGCAGAGATAAGGAGTGCTTATAATGTCCGAGCAGAGATAAGGAGTGCTTATAATGTCCGAGCAGAGATAATGAGTGCTTATAATGTCCGAGCAGAGATAAGGAGTGCTTATAATGTCCGAGCAGAGATAAGGAGAGCTTATAATGTCCGAGCAGAGATAAGGAGTGCTTATAATGTCCGAGCAGAGATAAGGAGAGCTTATAATGTCCGAGCAGAGATAAGGAGTGCTTATAATGTCAGAGCAGAGATAAGGAGAGCTTATAATGTCAGAGCAGAGATAAGGAGTGCTTATAATGTCCGAGCAGAGATAAGGAGTGCTTATAATGTCCGAGCAGAGATAAGGAGTGCTTATAATGTCAGAGCAGAGATAAGGAGAGCTTATAATGTCCGAGCAGAGATAAGGAGTGCTTATAATGTCAGAGCAGAGATAAGGAGTGCTTATAATGTCCGAGCAGAGATAAGGAGTGCTTATAATGTCCGAGCAGAGATTATGAGTGCTTATAATGTCCGAGCAGAGATAAGGAGTGCTTATAATGTCAGAGCAGAGATAAGGAGAGCTTATAATGTCCGAGCAGAGATAAGGAGTGCTTATAATGTCAGAGCAGAGATAAGGAGTGCTTATAATGTCCGAGCAGAGATAAGGAGTGCTTATAATGTCCGAGCAGAGATAAGGAGTGCTTATAATGTCCGAGCAGAGATAAGGAGTGCTTATAATGTCAGAGCAGAGATAAGGAGTGCTTATAATGTCCGAGCAGAGATAATGAGTGCTTATAATGTCCGAGCAGAGATAAGGAGTGCTTATAATGTCCGAGCAGAGATAAGGAGAGCTTATAATGTCCGAGCAGAGATAAGGAGTGCTTATAATGTCCGAGCAGAGATAAGGAGTGCTTATAATGTCAGAGCAGAGATAAGGAGTGCTTATAATGTCCGAGCAGAGATAAGGAGTGCTTATAATGTCCGAGCAGAGATAAGGAGTGCTTATAATGTCCGAGCAGAGATAATGAGTGCTTATAATGTCCGAGCAGAGATAAGGAGTGCTTATAATGTCCGAGCAGAGATAAGGAGAGCTTATAATGTCCGAGCAGAGATAAGGAGAGCTTATAATGTCCGAGCAGAGATAAGGAGTTGGTCTGCTCCTCAGGTGACGGAAAAGACAGAAAATCCACAGGCAGCTAGTAGAGCATGTCCGTACACAAAGGACTCCGTATTTTTAATAAAGACCAATTGAAAAAATTATTTTTAGCTAACTAAGTACAATGCAATATTAACAAAAATTGCCCCCAAAGGTGTCCACAGCCTTATATTTAATCCGTATCCTCGGCTCTGTCTTCTTCGTGATGATGGGAGTGAGAGACGGCTCCATGAATTCTTCATTTTACTTACAGCAAAAACAAGATATTTTCAGATATTTGTTATCAGAGTCGCGCCCCAAATCTGAATGTGTGATAGAGGACGGTTCAACCCGAAACAAGATCCGATCCCTGCAGAGGGCGGAGCGACCGCCAGGAGGAAACAGCCTCGGAAATGAGCCCCACGATGGATATACTGAACCTGGGAAGAGACGTGTGGAGGGCAGGAGAAGTCACGTGAATGGGTTGGAGCCACGGAATAGTCTACATTTTGTATCATTTCTTTTTGGAGCCTCACATAACGCCGTACAGCACGCCGACCCCGACGGTCACTGAAATGTGGGGTTCTACAGCCTGACAGCAGCAGAGTTAGTGATGTCAGCGCTGTGCCTGCGGTCGGCATGAGACGTGAGGTCCATCGTTTGCGCCTCGTTCTGTCTTTAGTCATTTCAGAAGGTTCCTCACTTCTCTCCGTCCACGTCCAGATCCCATCAGTGATTCCAGGGAAGTCGTCCGGAAACTCATTTACTGGAGGCCGGAAGAGACGCTTTCATGTGGATGGAGCCGACGCCGCGGCCGCGCTTCTTAATTACCGGACAATTAACGAGCGATTGAAGAATTAACAGAATTACAAATCTGTGTCTGAGAGATAAGAAGACGGAGGGACAAAGACGAGCGCGCACCACGCGCGTCCTGATGTATGTGACCCCGGGGCCGAACGAGAGTGTACATACATGGGAGTGATACACTGTGAGGCAGGGGGATTGTGAGCTCCTGGGGTCAGGGATGATGGGAGTGATACACTGTGAGGCAGGGGGATTGTGAGCTCCTGGGGTCAGGGATGATGGGAGTGATACACTGTGAGGCAGGGGGGTTGTGAGCTCCTGGGGTCAGGGATGATGGGAGTGATACACTGTGAGGCAGGGGGATTGTGAGCTCCTGGGGTCAGGGATGATGGGAGTGATACACTGTGAGGCAGGGGGGTTGTGAGCTCCTGGGGTCAGGGATGATGGGAGTGATACACTGTGAGGCAGGGGGGTTGTGAGCTCCTGGGGTCAGGGATGATGGGAGTGATACACTGTGAGGCAGGGGGATTAGATTGTCAGCTCCTGGGGTCAGGGATGATGGGAGTGATACACTGTGAGGCAGGGGGGTTGTGAGCTCCTGGGGTCAGGGATGATGGGAGTGATACACCGTGAGGCAGGGGGATTGTGAGCTCCTGGGGTCAGGGATGATGGGAGTGATACACTGTGAGGGAGGGGGATTGTCAGCTCCTGGGGTCAGGGATGATGGGAGTGATACACTGTGAGGCAGTGGGATTGTGAGCTCCTGGGGTCAGGGATGATGGGAGTGATACACTGTGAGGCAGGGGGATTGTGAGCTCCTGGGGTCAGGGATGATGGGAGTAATACACTGTGAGGCAGGGGGCTTAGATTGTGAGCTCCTGGGGTCAGGGATGATGGGAGTGATACACTGTGAGGGAGGGGGATTGTGAGCTCCTGGGGTCAGGGATGATGGGAGTGAGACACTGTGAGGGAGGGGGATTGTGAGCTCCTGGGGTCAGGGATGATGGGAGTAATACACTGTGAGGCAGGGGGCTTAGATTGTGAGCTCCTGGGGTCAGGGATGATGGGAGTGATACACTGTGAGGCAGGGGGATTGTGAGCTCCTGGGGTCAGGGATGATGGGAGTGATACACTGTGAGGCAGGGGGGTTGTGAGCTCCTGGGGTCAGGGATGATGGGAGTGATACACTGTGAGGCAGGGGGGTTGTGAGCTCCTGGGGTCAGGGATGATGGGAGTGATACACTGTGAGGCAGGGGAGTTGTGAGCTCCTGGGGTCAGGGATGATGGGAGTGATACACTGTGAGGCAGGGGGATTGTGAGCTCCTGGGGTCAGGGATGATGGGAGTGATACACTGTGAGGCAGGGGGGTTGTGAGCTCCTGGGGTCAGGGATGATGGGAGTGATACACTGTGAGGCAGGGGGATTGTGAGCTCCTGGGGTCAGGGATGATGGGAGTGATACACTGTGAGGCAGGGGGGTTGTGAGCTCCTGGGGTCAGGGATGATGGGAGTGATACACTGTGAGGCAGGGGGGTTGTGAGCTCCTGGGGTCAGGGATGATGGGAGTGATACACTGTGAGGCAGGGGGATTGTGAGCTCCTGGGGTCAGGGATGATGGGAGTGATACACTGTGAGGCAGGGGGGTTGTGAGCTCCTGGGGTCAGGGATGATGGGAGTGATACACTGTGAGGCAGGGGGGTTGTGAGCTCCTGGGGTCAGGGATGATGGGAGTGATACACTGTGAGGCAGGGGGGTTGTGAGCTCCTGGGGTCAGGGATGAGGGGAGTGATACACTGTGAGGCAGGGGGTTGTGAGCTCCTGGGGTCAGGGATGATGGGAGTGATACACTGTGAGGCAAGGGGTTGTGAGCTCCTGGGGTCAGGGATGATGGGAGTGATACACTGTGAGGCAGGGGGATTGTGAGCTCCTGGGGTCAGGGATGATGGGAGTCATACACTGTGAGGCAGGGGGCTTAGATTGTGAGCTCCTGGGGTCAGGGATGATGGGAGTGATACACTGTGAGGGAGGGGGCTTAGATTGTGAGCTCCTGGGGTCAGGGATGATGGGAGTGAGACACTGTGAGGCAGGGGGATTGTGAGCTCCTGGGGTCAGGGATGATGGGAGTGAGACACTGTGAGGGAGGGGGATTGTGAGCTCCTGGGGTCAGGGATGATGGGAGTAATACACTGTGAGGCAGGGGGCTTAGATTGTGAGCTCCTGGGGTCAGGGATGATGGGAGTGATACACTGTGAGGCAGGGGGGTTGTGAGCTCCTGGGGTCAGGGATGATGGGAGTGATACACTGTGAGGCAGGGGGATTGTGAGCTCCTGGGGTCAGGGATGATGGGAGTGATACACTGTGAGGCAGGGGGGTTGTGAGCTCCTGGGGTCAGGGATGATGGGAGTGATACACTGTGAGGCAGGGGGGTTGTGAGCTCCTGGGGTCAGGATTGATGGGAGTGATACACTGTGAGGCAGGGGGATTGTGAGCTCCTGGGGTCAGGGATGATGGGAGTGATACACTGTGAGGCAGGGGGGTTGTGAGCTCCTGGGGTCAGGGATGATGGGAGTGATACACTGTGAGGCAGGGGGGTTGTGAGCTCCTGGGGTCAGGGATGATGGGAGTGATACACTGTGAGGGAAGGGGTTGTGAGCTCCTGGGGTCAGGGATGATGGGAGTGATACACTGTGAGGCAGGGGGGTTGTGAGCTCCTGGGGTCAGGAATGATGGGAGTGATACACTGTGAGGCAGGGGGATTGTGAGCTCCTGGGGTCAGGGATGAGGGGAGTGATACACTGTGAGGCAGGGGGTTGTGAGCTCCTGGGGTCAGGGATGATGGGAGTGATACACTGTGAGGCAGGGGGGTTGTGAGCTCCTGGGGTCAGGGATGATGGGAGTGATACACTGTGAGGCAGGGGGGTTGTGAGCTCCTGGGGTCAGGGATGATGGGAGTGATACACTGTGAGGCAGGGGGATTGTGAGCTCCTGGGGTCAGGGATGATGGGAGTAATACACTGTGAGGCAGGGGGATTGTGAGCTCCTGGGGTCAGGGATGATGGGAGTGATACACTGTGAGGCAGGGGGGTTGTGAGCTCCTGGGGTCAGGGATGATGGGAGTGATACACTGTGAGGGAAGGGGTTGTGAGCTCCTGGGGTCAGGGATGATGGGAGTGATACACTGTGAGGCAGGGGGGTTGTGAGCTCCTGGGGTCAGGGATGATGGGAGTGATACACTGTGAGGCAGGGGGTTGTGAGCTCCTGGGGTCAGGGATGAGGGGAGTGATACACTGTGAGGCAGGGGGTTGTGAGCTCCTGGGGTCAGGGATGATGGGAGTGATACACTGTGAGGCAGGGGGGTTGTGAGCTCCTGGGGTCAGGGATGATGGGAGTGATACACTGTGAGGCAGGGGGGTTGTGAGCTCCTGGGGTCAGGGATGATGGGAGTGATACACTGTGAGGCAGGGGGATTGTGAGCTCCTGGGGTCAGGGATGATGGGAGTAATACACTGTGAGGCAGGGGGCTTAGATTGTGAGCTCCTGGGGTCAGGGATGATGGGAGTGAGACACTGTGAGGGAGGGGGATTGTGAGCTCCTGGGGTCAGGGATGATGGGAGTGAGACACTGTGAGGGAGGGGGATTGTGAGCTCCTGGGGTCAGGGATGATGGGAGTAATACACTGTGAGGCAGGGGGCTTAGATTGTGAGCTCCTGGGGTCAGGGATGATGGGAGTGATACACTGTGAGGCAGGGGGATTGTGAGCTCCTGGGGTCAGGGATGATGGGAGTGATACACTGTGAGGCAGGGGGGTTGTGAGCTCCTGGGGTCAGGGATGATGGGAGTGATACACTGTGAGGCAGGGGGGTTGTGAGCTCCTGGGGTCAGGGATGATGGGAGTGATACACTGTGAGGCAGGGGAGTTGTGAGCTCCTGGGGTCAGGGATGATGGGAGTGATACACTGTGAGGCAGGGGGATTGTGAGCTCCTGGGGTCAGGGATGATGGGAGTGATACACTGTGAGGCAGGGGGGTTGTGAGCTCCTGGGGTCAGGGATGATGGGAGTGATACACTGTGAGGCAGGGGGATTGTGAGCTCCTGGGGTCAGGGATGATGGGAGTGATACACTGTGAGGCAGGGGGGTTGTGAGCTCCTGGGGTCAGGGATGATGGGAGTGATACACTGTGAGGCAGGGGGGTTGTGAGCTCCTGGGGTCAGGGATGATGGGAGTGATACACTGTGAGGCAGGGGGATTGTGAGCTCCTGGGGTCAGGGATGATGGGAGTGATACACTGTGAGGCAGGGGGGTTGTGAGCTCCTGGGGTCAGGGATGATGGGAGTGATACACTGTGAGGCAGGGGGGTTGTGAGCTCCTGGGGTCAGGGATGATGGGAGTGATACACTGTGAGGCAGGGTGGTTGTGAGCACCTGGGGTCAGGGATGAGGGGAGTGATACACTGTGAGGCAGGGGGTTGTGAGCTCCTGGGGTCAGGGATGATGGGAGTGATACACTGTGAGGCAAGGGGTTGTGAGCTCCTGGGGTCAGGGATGATGGGAGTGATACACTGTGAGGCAGGGGGATTGTGAGCTCCTGGGGTCAGGGATGATGGGAGTGATACACTGTGAGGCAGGGGGATTGTGAGCTCCTGGGGTCAGGGATGATGGGAGTAATACACTGTGAGGCAGGGGGCTTAGATTGTGAGCTCCTGGGGTCAGGGATGATGGGAGTGAGACACTGTGAGGGAGGGGGATTGTGAGCTCCTGGGGTCAGGGATGATGGGAGTGAGACACTGTGAGGGAGGGGGATTGTGAGCTCCTGGGGTCAGGGATGATGGGAGTAATACACTGTGAGGCAGGGGGCTTAGATTGTGAGCTCCTGGGGTCAGGGATGATGGGAGTGATACACTGTGAGGCAGGGGGATTGTGAGCTCCTGGGGTCAGGGATGATGGGAGTGATACACTGTGAGGCAGGGGGGTTGTGAGCTCCTGGGGTCAGGGATGATGGGAGTGATACACTGTGAGGCAGGGGGGTTGTGAGCTCCTGGGGTCAGGGATGATGGGAGTGATACACTGTGAGGCAGGGGAGTTGTGAGCTCCTGGGGTCAGGGATGATGGGAGTGATACACTGTGAGGCAGGGGGATTGTGAGCTCCTGGGGTCAGGGATGATGGGAGTGATACACTGTGAGGCAGGGGGGTTGTGAGCTCCTGGGGTCAGGGATGATGGGAGTGATACACTGTGAGGCAGGGGGATTGTGAGCTCCTGGGGTCAGGGATGATGGGAGTGATACACTGTGAGGCAGGGGGGTTGTGAGCTCCTGGGGTCAGGGATGATGGGAGTGATACACTGTGAGGCAGGGGGGTTGTGAGCTCCTGGGGTCAGGGATGATGGGAGTGATACACTGTGAGGCAGGGGGATTGTGAGCTCCTGGGGTCAGGGATGATGGGAGTGATACACTGTGAGGCAGGGGGGTTGTGAGCTCCTGGGGTCAGGGATGATGGGAGTGATACACTGTGAGGCAGGGGGTTGTGAGCTCCTGGGGTCAGGGATGATGGGAGTGATACACTGTGAGGCAGGGGGGTTGTGAGCTCCTGGGGTCAGGGATGAGGGGAGTGATACACTGTGAGGCAGGGGGTTGTGAGCTCCTGGGGTCAGGGATGATGGGAGTGATACACTGTGAGGCAAGGGGTTGTGAGATCCTGGGGTCAGGGATGATGGGAGTGATACACTGTGAGGCAGGGGGATTGTGAGCTCCTGGGGTCAGGGATGATGGGAGTGATACACTGTGAGGCAGGGGGATTGTGAGCTCCTGGGGTCAGGGATGATGGGAGTAATACACTGTGAGGCAGGGGGCTTAGATTGTGAGCTCCTGGGGTCAGGGATGATGGGAGTGAGACACTGTGAGGGAGGGGGATTGTGAGCTCCTGGGGTCAGGGATGATGGGAGTGATACACCGTGAGGCAGGGGGATTGTGAGCTCCTGGGGTCAGGGATGATGGGAGTGATACACTGTGAGGCAGGGGGCTTAGATTGTGAGCTCCTGGGGTCAGGGATGATGGGAGTGAGACACTGTGAGGGAGGGGGATTGTCAGCTCCTGGGGTCAGGGATGATGGGAGTGATACACTGTGAGGCAGGGGGATTGTGAGCTCTTGGGGTCAGGGATGATGGGAGTGATACACTGTGAGGCAGGGGGGTTGTGAGCTCCTGGGGTCAGGGATGATGGGAGTAATACACTGTGAGGCAGGGGGCTTAGATTGTGAGCTCCTGGGGTCAGGGATGATGGGAGTGAGACACTGTGAGGGAGGGGGATTGTGAGCTCCTGGGGTCAGGGATGATGGGAGTGATACACCGTGAGGCAGGGGGATTGTGAGCTCCCGGGGTCAGGGATGATGGGAGTGATACACTGTGAGGCAGGGGGGCTGTGAGCTCCTGGGTTCAGGGATGATGGGAGTGATACACTGTGAGGCAGGGGGATTGTGAGCTCCTGGGGTCAGGGATGATGGGAGTGATACACTGTGAGGCAGGGGGGCTGTTAGCTCCTGGGGTCAGGGATGATGGGAGTGATACACTGTGAGGCAGGGGGATTGTGAGCTCCTGGGGTCAGGGATGATGGGAGTGATACACCGTGAGGCAGGGGGATTGTGAGCTCCTGGGGTCAGGGATGATGGGAGTGATACACTGTGAGGCAGGGGGATTGTGAGCTCCTGGGGTCAGGGATGATGGGAGTGATACACCGTGAGGCAGGGGGATTGTGAGCTCCTGGGGTCAGGGATGATGGGAGTGATACACTGTGAGGCAGGGGGGTTGTGAGCTCCTGGGGTCAGGGATGATGGGAGTGATACACTGTGAGGCAGGGGGTTGTGAGCTCCTGGGGTCAGGGATGATGGGAGTGATACACTGTGAGGCAGGGAGATTGTGAGCTCCTGGGGTCAGGGATGATGGGAGTGATACACCGTGAGGCAGGGGGATTGTGAGCTCCTGGGGTCAGGGATGATGGGAGTGATACACTGTGAGGCAGGGGGTTGTGAGCTCCTGGGGTCAGGGATGATGGGAGTAATACACTGTGAGGCAGGGGGGCTGTGAGCTCCTGGGGTCAGGGATGATGGGAGTGATACACTGTGAGGCAGGAGGGTTGTGAGCTCCTGGGGTCAGGGATGATGGGAGTGATACACTGTGAGGCAGGGGGTTGTGAGCTCCTGGGGTCAGGGATGATGGGAGTGATACACTGTGAGGCAGGGGGTTGTGAGCTCTCAGCCTCTCCCTCCCCCCGCACGTGCTGTCAGTCTCTCCCCTCCTTCCCTGTAAGTGACACCGGCTCATTAATTAATCATCCCCCGGAGAGAGCGGAGCAGAGGACGCCGGCCTCCTGCCTCCCCGGTACCTCCTGCTGTCTCTCTACTGCCTCCCCGGTACCTCCTGCCTCTCTACTGCCTGGTACCTCCTGCTGCCTCTCTACTGCCTGGTACCTCCTGCTGCCTCCTGCCTCTCTACTGCCTCCCCGGTACCTCTCCGCTGCCTCCTGCCTCTCTAGCCTGGTACCTCTCCGGTGCCTCCTGCCGCCGCTGTCCGCGGGAGAGAAGATGGCGCGGACCCCGGAGCTGAAGCTGCTGCTCTGCGTCCTGTCTGTCAGCTGCACCCGGGCTCAGATGGTGGAGGTGAGATGTGCTGCCGCCTGCAGAGCCTTACACCCGCACACTGCAACTAACTTTCAGTGAAGAGAATCCACTTCCTGATACATTGTGACACACGGGGTGTAAGGAGCCCCCCCCCCCCCCCACAGTGTATATAGCCCCCCCCCACACAGTGTATATAGCCCCCCCCCCACAGTGTATATAGCCCCCCCCCACAGTGTATATAGCCCCCCCTCCACACAGTGTATATAGCCTCCCCCCCCCACACAGTGTATATAGCCTCCCCCTCCACAGTGTATATAGCCCCCCCCCCACAGTGTATATAGCCCCCCCCACAGTGTATATAGCCCCCCCTCCACACAGTGTATATAGCCTCCCCCCCACACAGTGTATATAGCCTCCCCCCCACACACAGTGTATATAGCCTCCCCCCCCCCCACACAGTGTATATAGCCTCCCCCCCCCACACAGTGTATATAGCCTCCCCCCCACACAGTGTATATAGCCTCCCCCCCACACAGTGTATATAGCCCCCCCCCCACACAGTGTATATAGCCCCCCCTCCACAGTGTATATAGCCCCCCCTCCACAGTGTATATAGCCCCCCCTCCACAGTGTATATAGCCCCCCCCTTCCACAGTGTATATAGCCCCCCCTTCCACAGTGTATATAGCCCCCCCTTCCACAGTGTATATAGCCCCCCCTTCCACAGTGTATATAGCCCCCCCTTCCACAGTGTATATGGCCCCCCCTTCCACAGTGTATATGGCCCCCCCTTCCACAGTGTATATGGCCTCCCCTTTCCACAGTGTATATGGCTCCCCCCTTCCACAGTGTATATGGCCCCCCCTTCCACAGTGTATATAGCCCCCCCTTCCACAGTGTATATAGCCCCCCCTTCCACAGTGTATATAGCCCCCCCTTCCACAGTGTATATAGCCCCCCCTTCCACAGTGTATATAGCCTCCCCTTCCACAGTTTATATAGCCCCCCCTCCACAGTGTACATAGCCCCCCCTTCCACAGTGTATATAGCCCCCCTTTCCACAGTGTACATAGCCCCCCCTTCCACAGTGTACATAGCCCCCAGACCCCCCTGCAGTGTATATAGCCCCCCCTTTCCACAGTGTATATAGCCCCCCCTTTCCACAGTGTATATAGCCCCCCCCCCTTTCCACAGTGTATATAGCCCCCCCCCTTTCCACAGTGTACATAGCCCCCGGACCCCCCCTGCAGTGTATATAGACCCCCCCTGTGCACTATATATAGCCTCCCCTTTCCACAGTGTATATAGCTTCCAGACCCCCCCCCCCCACGCAGTGTATACAGATCCCCCTGTGCACTATATATAGCCCCCCACCCCATATTCTCCTCTAATATATTGCTGGTATTTCGGGGTACCCCTACAACTCCCAGCATGCTCCATTCATTTCTAAGAGAGTTCTAGGAAGAGTAGAGGAAGTATGCATGCTGGGAGTTGTAGTTTCACAACAGCTGGGGTGCCGGAGGTTGCCGACCCCTGGTCTGGACAATGCTCTGTGAAATAAACACTCCAGACCGACACATTGTAACAAACTACAGAGTTGTGAGTTTGTCACTTGTGAGGATGCAATTGTGACAAAACCTCAGCTGAGAGCGGGACTAGTGATGTGCAGGGGATGCCCCAGTCACTTATATACACGGCCCAGGTATACCGTTTTGATAATGGTGGTGAATTGAAACACAGAGTTTATTAGACAAACAACGAAGTGACAACCGCAGTGGGAAGGGTAATGGCGGACGTATTGCTCGTCACCCAGCTTTCCCTGACACAGATATAGACAATAGACCGGTACACGGACAGGGAGGACCGCCCTGGCTCTTAGATTTTTGGGGGAAGGAGGGGTTTGGTGGGATCTTTTCATTAGATCTTCAGTCTTCAAACCATTTGATATCCGGTTATTACGGAGATTCCTCCTGTGATGTTCCTGCAGGGTCATCGGTGGAGGGTAAACCTAGCGTGACGGCTGCGATCCGTGGCCAGCTCCGCTCCATCAGCCGCCGTCAGGATAATTTCACGGCAGAGCGGCCGCCACATAATAGCTGGGGGGGGGGGGGGGGTGTAACCCCGAGACCCTGAGATAGAAAATGTCTAGATCTGATCCAAAATTACACGAGTGTGAGGGGGGCACCGTTATAAGAGTAATATGACCCCCACTGTAATACACAGCCCAGTGCAGAGGGTTCATGACCCGGAAATGAATACGGACCCCAGAGCGGACCCTAAAATAACTACAGACCCCCAGAGCGCACCCTTAAAATAACTACAGACCCCAGAGCGGGCCCTAAAATAACTACAGACCCCAGAGCGGACCCCTAAAATAACTACAGACCCCAGAGCGGACCCCTAAAATAACTACAGACCCCAGAGCGGACTCCTAAAATAACTACAGACCCCAGAGCGGACCCCTAAAATAACTACAGACCCCAGAGCGGACCCCTAAAATAACTACAGACCCCAGAGCGGACCCCTAAAATAACTACAGACCCCCGAGCGGACCCCTAAAATAACTACCGACCCCCAGAGCGGACTCCTAAAATAACTACCGACCCCCAGAGCGGACCCCTAAAATAACTACAGACCCCAGAGCGGACTCCTAAAATAACTACAGACCCCAGAGCGGACCCCTAAAATAACTACAGACCCCAGAGCGGACCCCTAAAATAACTACCGACCCCCAGAGCGGACTCCTAAAATAACTACAGACCCCAGAGCGGACTCCTAAAATAACTACAGACCCCAGAGCGGACTCCTAAAATAACTACAGACCCCCAGAGCGGACTCCTAAAATAACTACAGACCCCAGAGCGGACTCCTAAAATAACTACCGACCCCCAGAGCGGACCCCTAAAATAACTACAGACCCCAGAGCGGACCCCTAAAATAAATACAGACCCCCGAGCGGACCCCTAAAATAACTACCGACCCCCAGAGCGGACCCCTAAAATAACTACCGACCCCCAGAGCGGACCCCTAAAATAACTACAGACCCCCAGAGCGGACTCCTAAAATAACTACAGACCCCAGAGCGGACCCCTAAAATAACTACAGACCCCAGAGCGGACCCCTAAAATAACTACCGACCCCCAGAGCGGACTCCTAAAATAACTACAGACCCCCAGAGCGGACTCCTAAAATAACTACAGACCCCAGAGCGGACTCCTAAAATAACTACAGACCCCCAGAGCGGACTCCTAAAATAACTACAGACCCCAGAGCGGACTCCTAAAATAACTACAGACCCCCAGAGCGGACTCCCTAAAATAACTACAGACCCCCAGAGCGGACCCCTAAAATAACTACAGACCCCAGAGCGGACCCCTAAAATAACTACAGACCCCCGAGCGGACCCCTAAAATAACTACCGACCCCCAGAGCGGACTCCTAAAATAACTACAGACCCCAGAGCGGACTCCTAAAATAACTACAGACCCCAGAGCGCACCCTAAAATAACTACAGACCCCAGAGCGGACCCTAAAATAACTACAGACCCCAGAGCGGACCCTAAAATAAAGGAGCAGCACAGATCTGGTCAGAAGTCCAGCAGAGGACGGGGAGGAGACTGAAGCACTGACTCCTCCTCTCATTTCTTCTGCTTCTCCCACAACCCCATGTGGTCAGTTACATCTGTGTATGGCCTCAGGCACACGACCGTTGTTGTGTCCCGTGTCCGTCGTTCCGTTTTCCGTGATTTTCTGCTGACCCATTGGAAAATTGATGATCGGTGATCCGTGTCCGTTTTTTTCCCTATCATTTGCAAGGCAAACTTGACTTAGATTTTTTTTCACTTTCCTTCATGTCTGGTGATCCTCCAAAAATCAAGGAAGACACACGGAAACAGATCACGGAACAATGGAACCCCGTTTTGCGGACCGTGAGAAAATACTGTTGTGTGCATGAGGCCTATAGCAGAGAACGGTCGGGCAGGGAGATGGCGTCCTGCTCCTCCACAGTCTGCATCCAGTGACCGCAAGCACTGTAGGGGCGCCGTGGAGGTCACTGTTGTGGGGGGCCGCCGTGGAGGTCACTGTTGTGGGGGGGCGCCGTGGAGGTCACTGTTGTGGGGGGGCGCCGTGGAGGTCACTGTTGTGGGGGGCCGCCGTGGAGGTCACTGTTGTGGGGGGCCGCCGTGGAGGTCACTGTTGTGGGGGGCCGCCGTGGAGGTCACTGTTGTGGGGGGCCGCCGTGGAGGTCACTGTTGTGGGGGGCCGCCGTGGAGGTCACTGTTGTGGGGGGCCGCCGTGGAGGTCACTGTTGTGGGGGGCCGCCGTGGAGGTCACTGTTGTGGGGGGCCGCCGTGGAGGTCACTGTTGTGGGGGGCCGCCGTGGAGGTCACTGTTGTGGGGGGCGCCGTGGAGGACACTGTTGTGGGGGGCGCCGTGGAGGACACTGTTGTGGGGGCGCCGTGGAGGACACTGTTGTGGGGGGGCGCCGTGGAGGTCACTGTTATGGGGGGCCGCCGTGGAGGTCACTGTTATGGGGGGGCGCCGTGGAGGTCACTGTTATGGGGGGGCCGCCGTGGAGGTCACTGTTATGGGGGGGCGCCGTGGAGGTCACTGTTATGGGGGGGCGCCGTGGAGGTCACTGTTATGGGGGGCCGCCGTGGAGGTCACTGTTATGGGGGGCCGCCGTGGAGGTCACTGTTATGGGGGGCCGCCGTGGAGGTCACTGTTATGGGGGGGCGCCGTGGAGGTCACTGTTATGGGGGCCGCCGTGGAGGTCACTGTTATGGGGCGCTTCTGCTCTGTATCCTCCTCCTCTCCACCCTTCACTGCCGCACTGTAGATAACACACTGTGACGCGCTCTTCAGCTGTGTCGGTGTCTGTGCTGCTCTTGGTCATTAGGTCTCTCCCATGATGCACTGGGGCCGGGAAATCCGATTATCCTCCTCATACTCCCGCAGTTCTGGGAAAGTCGCCGCTTCTCTCTCTTCCGTCTTCCGTTCTGTTCCTGAGTTGGGAAATTTATAGATTTTCCTACAGTAATTTGTGGCGCCGGCCGCTCCCAGCAGGAGGGGTCATCGCTCCGGAGGTTTGGATCCAGTCTTGGACTCATCTGTCAAGAACCTCTGTCCAGAGGAGAGCAGTAGGGCAGTGTCTGGGGGCCCATGGTAAGTAGGGGCCCCATGAGGCAGCGACATGGTGCCCTGCAATATTATAACTGCCACATGGTACCTTCTGATATATGGCTGGATGGATGGATAGGAGGGCCAGGCTTCACAACATTACCAGTATGGCAGGGAAATTATATCACTATATGGCGGCATTAGCATATGGAGGAATGATTTAGTCATTGTATGACGGTAATATTAAGTGACAGTATAACGGTATTTTCACTCACAGTATGGACGTTATTTTTAGTTGATGTGTAGAGGGATTCAGTTTATGTTTAGGAGGAATTATACTGCACTGTATGGCGGTATTATTCTGACATTATATGGCGGTGTTATTCCATCACTGTTTGGTAATTTTCAGTCAATGTATAGTAGTATTATTCCGTTTTTGTACGGTGTTATTGAATGGTCACTGTATAGTTGTATTATTTACTCTATATATGGTAGTATTATTCTGTCAGGGTATGGAGGTATTATTCTGTCACTGTGTAACAGCATTTTTCAGTCGCTGTATTGTGCTTGTATTCAGTTACTATGTTAGTACTATTCAGTCACGGTATTGCAGTATTTTTCTCTGTATAGGAGTATTATGCATTTGGTGTATGGCAGTACTAATTGTTCATTGTATAGCAGTATATTTCAATGTATGGCAGTATTATTCAGTCACCATATGGTGGTATTATTCAGTATGGCGGTATTATATAATGTCAGTGTATGGTGGTATTATTCAGTCACTGTATGGAGATATTATTCAGCAGTGTATAGCAGTATTTTTCATTGTATGGTGGCATTATTCAGTCAGTGTACAGTGGTATTATATAATGTCACCGCATGGTGGGATTATTCATTCAGTATATTGCAGTATTTTTCAGTGTATGGCGGTATTATTTAGTCAGCGTATGGTGGGCTTGTTCAGTCATGTATGGTGGTGTTATATAATGTCAGTGTATGGCGGTATTATTCAGTCACTGTATGGAGATATTATTCAGCAGTGTATAGCAGTATTTTTCATTGTATGGTGGCATTATTCAGTCAGTGTACAGTGGTATTATATAATGTCAGTGTATGGCGGTATTATTCATTCCTGTTGCTGCACAGACTTGCTCAGTTTCCTTCTGATGGATGTACAAGGAACAGGAAGCTTCTGGATGAAGACACGAGGAGCCGTCCGTTCTATTCTGTGTCTGCAGGGGGGGCACATACTTCTTGTGTCTGTCACCTTACACACTTGGATCGTTGTTTGGGTCTCTGCCCCCCTTCCCCTGGCGGACGCCACCGACCCCCCCCCCCCCAGATATCGGGCGATCCGCTCCGGCTACGGTACTTCATCTGGCCGGCCCCGCTCACCTCCATTATTAATGAGATTCATTATTGAACTACAGGAGAAGCTTGATGGGGGGGGTCACAGGGACTGATGGGGGGGTCACGGGGACTGATGGGGGGGGGGTCACGGGGACTGATGGGGGGGTCACGGGGACTGATGGGGGGGGTCACGGGGACTGATGGGGGGGGGTCACGGGGACTGATGGGGGGGTCACGGGGACTGATGGGGGGTCACGGGGACTGATGGGGGGTCACGGGGACTGATGGGGGGGGTCACGGGGACTGATGGGGGGGGTCACGGGGACTGGTGGGGGGGGTCACAGGGACTGGTGGGGGGGTCACAGGGACTGGTGGGGGGGGTCACAGGGACTGGTGGGGGGGGTCACGGGGAATGATGGGGGGGTCACGGGGAATGATGGGGGTCACGGGGACTGGTGGGGGGTCACGGGGACTGGTGGGGGGTCACGGGGACTTGTGGGGGGTCACGGAGACTGGTGGGGGGTCACAGGGACTGGTGGGGGGTCACAGGGAATGATGGGGGTCACAGGGAATGGTGGGGGATCACAGGGAATGATGGGGGTCACAGGGACTTGTGGGGGGTCACAGGGACTTGTGGGGGGTCACAGGGAAGGATGGGGGTCACGGACTGGTGGGGGGTCACAGGGACTGATGGGGGTCACAGGGACTGATGGGGGGTCACAGGGACTGGTGGGGGGGTCACAGGGACTGGGGGGGGTCACAGGGAATGATGGGGGGATCACAGGGAATGATGGGGGGGTCACAGGGAATGGTGGGGGGTCACGGGGACTGGTGGGGGGTCACGGGGACTGGTGGGGGGTCACAGGGACTGGGGGGGGTCACAGGGACTGATGGGGGGTCACAGGGACTGGTGGGGAGTCACAGGGAAGGATGGGGGTCACAGGGACTGGTGGGGGGTCACAGGGACTGGTGGGGGGTCACAGGGAATGATGGTGGGGGGTCACGGGGACTGGTGGGGGGTCACAGGGACTGGTGGGGGGTCACAGGGACTGGTGGGGGGTCAGATCCCCGGATTGAATCCTCCAATTATTAATTTATGGCAAGTGGAAAATTAGTTTTGAAGGAACTTTCACATTTTAGGTTGCATGGCGATGATTAGATTGCGAGTCCGTGGTATCAGGGATGATGAGAGTGATGTAGGGAGATAAGATTGTGAGCTCTGCGGTCAGAGATGGGAGTGATAGATTGGAGTTAGGGATATTAGATTGTGAGCTCCTGGGGTCAGGGATGGTGGGGGTGATACACTGTGAGAGAGGGAGAATAAATGTTGAGTTTCTTTTCAATTTACAGACAGCGGCAGAGAACCATCACTCCCAGCAGATACTGGTGGGGAGAGGAGGGATCAGCAGCTGCCGCTATAGCGGGTTCTACAAAGTCTAAGAAAACTGTAGTGTCCGCATGTTTTAATCCGGATTTGGGGGGGGGGGGGTACTATCTCCTTGGGGAGAGAGCGCCTGAGTCGGCTTGAGGAGACTTAATGCTCCTCGGGAATTCTGGGAAGAAAGGGATGCAAATGAGCTCCTAACAAGCTCCGCCTCTGATGCCACCAGATGTAAGGCAGCTATCCTATAAGTCAACGTTCGATCCTTTAAACAGGCCTTTAGACATGACTCAGATATTAAGTAAGCCAGCACCTCATCTGCAGACAGCTGTTTCAGTTGATTGCCCCTCGTCAGTGCAGAGCAGAGAGGACTGGCTGAACTGGGTGAGAGGCCTAAGTCAGGATTTGAGGGGTTATATCTCTTTTGGGAGGAAAGGATCTCAAACACAGAAATATAGCGGCAAATCTGGGGAGCTGCTCAACCCCTAACACTGTAGCGTGTTTGTCATTGGGGGAGCAGCCCCACCGCATGTGGACCGCAGCAAACGACTATCCCCAGCAAAAAAATGCATACGGTGGAGGATGTCGGCGCGGTCCACATGCACCACAAAGGCATCCTACACAAACCGGAGCATTGTGCGGGTGAAAATATAATCATATGGGCTCTGATATTTTCCTGACCGGAATATATTGGCAAAAGTCTCAGCTTTTAATATCTGCATTTATGACTAGCCAGTATAGTCAGTGGCATAAGAAAGGATCTCTCCCCGAATGTATGGCCTATAAGTGTCCTCACGCCGCTTAACCCCTTACCCTAAGTTCACACCTGAGCGTTTTACAGCGCGTTCAAACGCGCTGTAAAACGCTCAACACATGAAAACCAATGCTTCCCTATGGGAATGGTTCTCACCTGAGCGTTTTACAGCGCGTACGATCGCGCTGTAAAACGCCCAACGCATAATCAAGTACTTGAGCTTCTTTGGGGCGTTTTGACGCGCGTTTGTGGCCATAGGACACTGCAGTCAATCACACAAACGCGAGTCAAACGCGCGTTTACTATTACAAAAAACGCGCATAAAAACGCGCGACAAAAACGCGCGTTTGAGAAACGCTCAGGTGTGAAAGCAGGGTCAAGGACCAGGCTCATTTTCACCTTAAGGACTTGGCCATTTTTTGCAAATCTGACCAGTGTCACTTTAAGTGCTGATAACTTTAAAACGCTTTGACTTATCCAGGCCGTTCTGAGATTGTTTTTTCGTCACATATTGTACTTCATGACACTGGTAAAATTAAGTCAAAAACATTAATTTTTTTGCATAATAAAATACCTAATTTACCAAAACTTTTGAAAAATTTGCAAATTTCAAAGTTTCAGTTTCTCTACTTCTGTAATACATAGTAATACCCCCAAAAATTGTGATGACTTTACATTCCCCATATGTCTACTTCATGTTTGAATTATTTTGGGAATGATATTTTATTTTTTGGGGATGTTACAAGGTTTAGAACTTTAGAAGCAAATCTTGAAATTTTTCAGAAATTTACAAAAACCCAATTTTTAGGGACCACTACAGGTCTGAAGTCACTTTGCGAGGCTTACATAATAGAAACCGCCCAAAAATGACCCCATTCTATAAACTACACCCCTCAAGGTATTCAAAACTGATTTTACAAACTCTGTTAACCCTTTAGGTGTTGCACAAGAGTTATTGGCAAATGGGGATGAAATTTGAGAATTTCATTTTTTTGCCTAATTTTCCATTTTAACCCATTTTTTCCACTAACAAAGCAAGGGTTAACAGCCAAACAAGACTGTATCTTTATTGCCCTGACTCTGCTGTTTACAGAAACACCCCATATGTGGCCGTAAACTACTGTACGGCCACACAGCGGGGCGTAGAGTGAAAGGTGCGCCGTATGGTTTTTGGAAGCCAGATTTTGCTGGACAGTTTTTTTGACACCATGTCCCATTTGAAGCCCCTCTGATGCACCCCTAGAGTAGAAACTCCATAAAGTGACCCCATCTAAGAAACTACACCCCTCAAGGTATTCAAAACTGATTTTTACAAACTTCGTTAACCCTTTAGGTGTTGCACAAGATTTAATGGAAAATAGAGATACAATTTCAAAATTTCACTTTTTTGGCAGATTTTCCATTTTAATATTTTTTTTCCAGTTACAAAGCAAGGGTTAACAGCCAAACAAAACTCATTATTTATGGCCCTGATTCGGTAGTTTACAGAAACACCCCATATGTGGTCGTAAACTGCTGTACGGGCACACGGCAGGGTGCAGAAGGAAAGGAACGCCATACGGTTTTTGGAAGGCAGATTTTGCTGGACTGGTTTTTTTACACCATGTCCCATTTGAAGCCCCCCTGATGCACCCCTAGAGTAGAAACTCCAAAAAAGTGACCCCATTTTAGAAAGTACGGAATAGGGTGGCAGTATTGTTGGTTCTAGTTTAGGGTACATATGATTTTTGGTTGCTCTATATTACACTTTTTGTGCGGCAAGGTAACAAGAAATAGCTTTTTTGGCACGTTTTTTTTTTTGTTATTTACAACATTCATCTGACAGGTTAGATCATGTGGTATTTTATAGAGCAGGTTGTCACGGACGCGGCGATACCTAATATGTATACAATTTTTTTTTATTTATGTAAGTTTTATACAATAACTTTTTTTTAAAACCAAAAAATTGTTTAGTGTCTCCATAGTCTAAGAGCCATAGTTTTTTCAGTTTTTGGGCGATTATCTTGAGTAGGGTATAATTTTTTGCGGGATGAGATGACGGTTTGATTGGCACTATTTTGGGGTGCATATGACTTTTCGATCGCTTGCTATTACACTTTTTGTGACGTAAGATGGCAAAAAATTGCTTTTTTTACACCTTTTTTTTTTTTTTTTTTTTACGGTGGTCACCTGAGCGGTTAGGTCATGTGATATTTTTATAGAGCCGGTCGATACGGACGTGGCGATACCTAATATGTATACTTTATTTTTATTTATGTAAGTTTTACACAATGATTTTATTTTTGAATCAAAAAAAATGATGTTTTAGTGTTTCCATAGTCTAAGAGCCATAGTTTTTTCAGTTTTTGGGCGATTATCTTGAGTAGGGTCTCATTTTTTGCGGGATGAGATGACGGTTTGATTGGTACTATTTTGGCGTACATGCGACTTTTTTGATCACTTTTATTACCTTTTTTGGGAAGTAAGGTGGGCAAAATTTAAATTTTCTCATAGTTTTTATTTTTTTATTTTTATGGCGTTCACCGTGCGGGGAAAGTAACATGACCGTTTTATAGATCAGGTCGTTACGGACGCGGCGATACCTAATATGTGTAGTGTATTTTTATTTTTTAATTTTTATTCAGTGATAAATGTTTTTTTTTTTATCTTAACTTTTTTCACTTTTTTTTTATTTTTTTTGACCCAGACCCACTTGGTTCTTGAAGATCCAGTGGGTCTGATGTCTGTATAATACAGTACAGAACCTATATAGGGTTCTGCACTGTATTTTACTTACACTGAACAGATCTATGCTTTCAGCACAGATCTGTTCAGCACCATGGACAGCAGGACGCCTGAGCAGGCGTCCTGTTGCCATGGGAACCTTCCCCGTCTGCCACAACTTCGCAGACGGGGAAGGGTAAGGACGGGGCTCTCGGGGGGCTGCCTGGGGGCTCTCTCTCTCTCCATCGGGGGGGCTGCAAAGGCACAGCAGCCCCCCGATGGGAGAGGGAGGGAGCTCCCTGCACTGTTAACTTTTTCCATACAGCGGTCCGTACGGACCGCTGTATGGAAAGGGTTAAACGGCTGACATCGCATCAACGATGTCAGCCGTTTATACCAGGGTGCCAGCAATGTGCTGGCACCCTGGTATACCCACTGTACACCAACGATTATTCAAGGGGAGGCGGGCGGGGGATCGCGATCCCGCCTGCCGCACCGCCCGCCTCCCGCAACGCCCCCACCGCCTGCGACACCCCCCCTGCACCACCCGCCGCCATCAAATCGTGCAGGGGTGCAGGGGGAAGGTGAAATCTTGATTTTAGGCACTCAGAAGTTTCTGATCCCCGCGGTCAGGGACCGCGGGGGGATCAGAAACTGCAAAAAGCGCAGCAAACCGCAGGTCTGAATTGACCTGCGGTTTGCTGCGATCGCCGACACGGGGGTCAAATGCCCCCCCCCTGCGTTGTTACGGGATGCCGGCTGAATGATTTCAGCCGAAATCCCGTTCCGATTAACCCCCGCGGCGCCGGAATTCAGATTTTAAGTCAGGACGTACCGGTACGTCCTGGGTCCTTAAGGACTCGGGAAATAGGGCGTACCGGTACGTCCTCGGTCCTTAAGGGGTTAAGGCATTCCCCCCCCCCCCCCAAAGAGAGAGAACCCCCCCAAATCCTTACTTAGTTCAGCCAGTCCTCTCTGCTCTGCACTGATGAGGGGCAATCACCCAAAACAGCTGTCTGCAGATGAGGTGCTGGCTTACTTAATATCTGAGTCATGTCTCAAGGCCTGTTTAAAGGGTTGAACATCTGGTGACCTTAGAGCAGGGATGGCCAGCCTGCGGCTCTGCAGCTGTTATAAAATGACAATTCCCACCATGCCCTGCTGTAGTGTGATAGCTGTAGGCTGTCTGGCCATGCTGGGAGTTGTAGTTTTGCACAGCTGGAGAGCCACAGGTTGGCTATCCCTGCATCAGAGCATGGTTCCTCAAATCCAGTCCTCAGGGCCACCTACCGGTCAGGATTTGAGAATCTCCTGCAGAATGAATATCTGAGGTAAGTTCTGATGCACTGACTCTAATTATATCACCTGCTCAATACTAAGGAAATCCTGAAAACATGACTGGTAGGTGGCCCTGAGGCCCGGAGCTGAGGAACCCTGCGTTAGAGGCAGAGCTTGTTAACCTGCTCAGGACCGCCGTACGCAGGATTGCGTCCTGGCGGCGGCCCTGCTCTTCTGGGTGGACGCATATACGCGTCCTCCCGCGAGAGCCGAGATTTCCTGTGAACGCGCGCACATAGGCGCGCGCGCGCTCACAGGAACGGAAGGTAAGCGAGTGGATCTCCAGCCTGCCAGCGGCGATCGTTCGCTGGCAGGCTGGAGATGTGATTTTTTTAACCCCTAACAGGTATATTAGACGCTGTTTTGATAACAGCGTCTAATATACCTGCTACCTGCTCCTCTGGTGTCCCTTTTGTTTGGATCGACCACCAGAGGACACAGGCAGCTCTGTAAGTAGCACCAATCACCACTACACTACACCCCCCCCCGGTCACTTATTAACCCTTTATGAACCACTGATCACCCCTGATCACCCCTGATCACCCCATATAGACTCCCTGATCACCCCCTGTCATTGATCACCCCCCTGTAAGGCTCCATTCAGACGTCCGTATGATTTTTACGGATCCACGGATACATGGATCGGATCTGCAAAACGCATACGGACGTCTGAATGGAGCCTTACAGGGGGGTGATCAGGGAGTGTATATGAGGTGATCACCCCCCTGTCATTGATCACCCCCCTGTAAGGCTCCATTCAGACATTTTTTTGGCACAAGTTAGCGGAAATATTTTTTTTTGTTTTGTTTTTTTCTTACAAAGTCTCATATTCCACTAACTTGTGTCAAAAAATAAAATCTCACATGAACTCGCCATACCCCTCACGGAATCCAAATGCGTAAAAATGTTTAGACATTTATATTCCAGACTTCTTCTTACGCTTTAGGGCCCCTAAAATGCCAGGGTAGTATAAATACCCCACATGTGACCCCATTTTCGAAAGAAGACACCCCAAGGTATTCCGTGAGGGGCATATTGAGTCCATGAAAGATTTACATTTTTGTCCCAAGTTAGCGGAAAGTGTGAGAAAATACAAAAAAAAATAGATTTCCGCTAACTTGTGCCAAAAAAAATAAATTTGATGAACTCGCCATGCACCTCATTGAATACCTTGGGGTGTCTTCTTTCCAAAATGGGGTCACATGTGGGGTATTTATACTGCCCTGGCATTTTAGGGGCCCTAAAGCGTGAGAAGAAGTCTGGGATCCAAATGTCTAAAAATGCCCTCCTAAAATGAATTTGGGCCGCTTTGCGCGTCTAGGCTGCAAAAAAGTGTCACACATCTGGTATCGCCGTACTCAGGAGAAGTTGGGGAATGTGTTTTGGGGTGTCATTTTACATATACCCATGCTGGGTGAGAAAAATATCTTGGCAACATTTCCCTTTTTTTTTTTTTTATACAAAGTTGGCATTTGACCAAGATATTTCTCTCACCCAGCATGGGTATATGTAAAATGACACCCCAAAACACATTCCCCAACTTCTCCTGAGTACGGCAATACCAGATGTGTCACACTTTTTTGCAGCCTAGGTGGGCAAAGGGGCACATATTCCAAAGTGCACCTTTCGTATTTCACCGGTCATTTTTTACAGATTTTGATTTCAAACTTCTTCTCACGCATCTGGGCCCCTAAAATGCCAGGGCAGTATAACTACCCCACAAGTGACCCCATTTTGGAAAGAAGACACCTCAGGGTATTCCGTGAGGGGCATGACGAGTTCCCAGAATTTTTTATTTTTTGTCACAAGTTAGTGGAATATGAGACTTTGTAAGAAAAAAATAAAATGGAAAATAAATCATCATTTTCCGCTAACTTGTGACAAAAAATAAAAAGTTCTATGAACTCACTATGCCCATCAGTGAATACCTTAGGGTGTCTACTTTCCGAAATGGGGTCATTTGTGGGGTTTTTCTACTGTCTGGGCATTGTAGAACCTCAGGAAACATAACAGGTGCTCAAAGTCAGAGCTGCTTCAAAAAGCGGAAATTCATATTTTTTGTACCACAGTTTGTAAACGCTATAACTTTTACCCAAACCATTATTTTTTTTTTTTTTTACCCAAACATTTTTTTTTTATCACAGACATGTAGAACAATAAATTTTGCGAAAAATTTATATATGGATGTCGTTTTTTTTGCAAAATTTTACAACTGAAAGTGAAAAATGACATTTTTTTGCAAAAAAATCGTTAAATTTCGATTAATAACAAAAAAAAGTAAAAATGTCAGCAGCAATGAAATACCGCCAAATGAAAGCTCTATTAGTGAGATGAAAAGGAGGTAAAATTCATTTGGGTGGTAAGTTGCATGACCGAGCGATAAACGGTGAAAGTAGTGTAGTGCAGAAGTGTAAAAAGTGGCCTGGTCATTAAGGGGGTTTTAGCTAGCGGGGCTGAAGTGGTTAAGGGCTCATTTGCATCCCTTTCTTCCCATGTTTTGATTAATCACAATCTGTGTGAACACTAGGTGGCGCTAAGAATCCACAGTGTAACATGCAGAAGTTTACACATTGACCACTTGGCGCTAAGAAGCCAGATAATGTAACATGCCGCAGTTTACACATTGACTACTAGGTGGCGCTGAGAATCCACAGTGTAACATGCAGCAGTTTACACATTGAGCACTAGGTGGCGCTAAGAATCCACACAGTGTAACATGCAGCAGTTTACACATTCACCACTTGGTGGCGCTAAGAAGCCAGATAATGTAACATGCAGCAGTTTACACATTCACCACTTGGTGGCGCTAAGAAGCCAGATAATGTAACATGCCGCAGTTTACACAATGACTACTAGGTGGCGCTAAGAATCCACACAATGTAACATGCAGCAGTTTTCACATTGACCACTAGGTGGCAGTGCACACCTTGGGATTCTGATCTCTGGATGTCTCTCTCCTTCATCACTCAGAATAATTGCTGTGAATAACGATGAAATTATTTAGATTATTTTTATTATTGGCTCCCATCATTGCCAGCGGGAGGCGCCGGAGGCTGGAAAATGTTGCTCGGACGGAAAACGGGTGTGAAATCTCTCTATTAAATGTCTGTGTTGCTATTAAATGTAATGTGACAAGCGTCTGTCTACAGGAGGCGCTCATCATCAGTCCCTCCATAAACTAGAGGCAGCCATCTATGAGGGGGGCCCCCCGTGGGGGCGTCACCAAGTGCTGCTGCTGTACATTTATATAGATGCTGTATATGGTCCCCCCTCTGTCCGGTCCTGCTTTTGTCCCCCCACCTCCGTCAGCCGCCCCCTCGCTGCTCTTCACCTTCCGTCTTGCACAGACGGCGATGGATTCTGCAGTCCAGGAAATACTAGAGATCACAAGTGCTACTCGCACTCAGGCGATACTGCCCCCTGCTGGCCGGGCCAACGCGCCCAGAGTCTGGGACATGTCCGTCTCGTCCATGGTTCACCCGTCGTTCTAGTGTTCTCGTTCTTGTTTCAGGCACCGACCGATCCCCCGAAGAAGAAGCCGGACCCGGTGACATCGGAGACGGTGGTGTTCTGGGGACTGCGGCTCTGGCAGGTCATCGGGGTCTTCTCCATCTTTGTTTTGGCCGTCAGTAAGTACCAACCTCTTCTAAATCTGAACTGCTGAATATTGAAACTTTATTTGCTCTTGACAGTGGCTCACCCACCGGTGACTACCTTGGACCTCCGTGCCCTTTGTAGACCAGAGTAGTCACCCAGGCAGAGGAGGTCAGACCTGAACCGAGGAGAAAAGAGGACGGCCACCAGGTGGCGGCAGTGACCAGCAGGAGTCATTGACGCAGAGGCCGTCCGATCATCACCCATCTCATCATCCAGTTTTCTGTCCGGGCGACCGAGGACCATCGTATGACGGGCGTTTACACGCAGTGTGACATTAGGCGCTGTCTGGGATTGGTCAGATCGTTGCTCTGTCCAATCTGATGATAACGTTGGTCAGAATAAATCACGTGCTCCTCTCGTCTGTCCAGTCATCACAGGCGCTGATAAAAGGAAGGGGTTAATCTTAATTCCGCTTCCAGGTCAGAGGAGCGGCAAGTATGGATCAGGAGCGGTATTATAAGCAGGGGCCCTTTAATAGAGGATAGGGCCCGGTGCCCCATCTTGCTATACAGTCCTGATCAAAAGTTTAAGACCACTTGAAAAATGGCAAAAATTCCTATTTAGCATGGCTGGATCTTACCAAGGTTCCCAGTAGAGCTTCACCATGCAACAAGAAGAGATGGGAGTGAGACAGAACATTTTTTTGAGCATTCAATTTAATGAAAATAACGAATAAACTGAAACTGGCTGTTTTTCAGCTGATCCAAAGTTTAGGGCCACATGCCTTTAAAAGGCCAAATCTGTGCAAAGCTGTGGATTCATTGTCACTTTCTGTCAGGTAGTCACACGTTGTGATGGCAAAGGCAAAAAAACTCTCCCTTTTTGAACGTGGTCGGGTTGTTGAACTGCATAAGCAGGGTCTCTCACAGCGCGCCATCGCTGCTGAGGTGGGACGCAGTAAGACAGTCATTTGGAATTTCTTAAATGATCCTGAGGGTTATGGAACAAAAAAGTCAAGTAGAAGACCCCAAAAAATGTCACCAGCACTGAGCCGGAGGATCCAATTGGCTGTCCGTCAAGACACTGGACGATCCTCGACCCAAATTAAGGCCCTTACTGGTGCTGACTGCAGCCCCATAACCATCAGACGGCATCTGAGACTGAAGGGCTTCAAAAACAAAAAACTTCTTCAAAGACCTCGTCTCCTTGAACGCCACAGAACTGCTCGTTTGGACTTTGCATGAGACCACCAAACATGGGACATTCAAAGGTGGAAGAAAGTTTTATTCTCTGATGAGAAAAAATTTAACCTTGATGGTCCTGATGGTTTCCAACATTACTGGCATGACAAGCAGATCCCACCTGAGATGTTTTCTACGCGCCACAGTGGAGGGGGCGCCATAATGGTCTGGGGGGCTTTTTCCTTCAGTGGAACAATCGAGCTTCAGGAAGTGCAGGGGCGTCAAACGGCCGCTGGCTATGTCCAGATGTTGCAGAGAGCATTCCTCATGACTGAGGGCCCTCGTCTGTGTGGTAACAGGACAACACTACAGTACACAATGCCCACAGTACACAATGCCCGCAGGACAAGGGACTTCTTCCAGGAGAATAACATCACTCTTTTGGCCCATCCTGCGTGTTCCCCCGATCTAAATCCAATTGAGAACCTTTGGGGATGGATGGCAAGGGAAGCTTACAAAAATGGACAACAGTTCCAGACAGTAGATGGCCTTCGTGCGGCCGTCTTCACCACTTGGAGAAATGACAATAACGGCGGAGCTACTCATTACTGAGCTCATGTTTGGAAGTTGGATTTCTGTTTTGGTTTTTTTTTTTGGTTTTTTTTTGGAGGTCTGGTCCTAAACTTTTGATCAGCTGAAAAACAGCCTGTTTCAGTTTATTCGTTGTTTTCATTAAATTGAATGCTCAAAAAATGTTCTGTCTCCCTCCCATCTCTTCTTGTTGCATGTTGAAGCTCTACTTGTAACCTTGGTAAGATCCCGCCAGGCTCAATAGGATTTTTTGCCCTTTTTAAAGTGGTCTTAAACTTTTGATCACGACTGTATATAGATTTGTATTCACCTCTTAATTGCATGTTTATACCTAAATACCGCCATACGGAGCACACACAATAGCGCCATTACCAATCGGATAAGAGCCGCCATACAGTACCCACTATATTAATACCCTCGAGTGCTCCCATAACTCTGCCATATCTGTTACCCTGAGTACCGCCAGTCAGTACCCAAATAAAACTGCCACTTAATAGCGCCATACAGTGCCAAATAATTCTACCAGAAAATGCCCAGAAGAATACCGCCGTACAGCGCAAAATAACACTTTAGGGTTAATGATAACCTGCTGTCAGCACTGCGTCCTTGGGGGCCCCTGGGAAGGGGCCCTTTACAGACTGTTAGTACCACAACCAGCCCTGATTATAAGGGATGGGCCCCTCTGTAGGCGCCTCACCACCCAGCTTTCCCAGGAACAGATTTGTCTAAGAAGCTTCTGAAATGTGTGACAGCAGTCGGGGCGGATGTATCCGGGGGTGGGGGATCATTTTCTCGAGGCCCCTTGTAAGTGGCGGTTTGGCAGGTCTCTCGGGCTCCGGCGCCCGGCTCCTCTTTTGGGTCCATTCCCACATCCGCAAAATGGGTCTGCGTCCGTTCTGCAATTTTGAAAAAGGAACATGTCCTATTCTTGTCCGCAATTTCAAACAAAAAAAGGCATTTTCTATGAGAGTGCGAGCGATGTGCGGATCCGCAATTTGCAGATTTGCAAAACACATACGGACATGTGAATGGACCCTTACACCGCGGCGACCTCTGCGTTCGGTAATTTCTCCATCATTTTCTGTTTTTGCGCAGTAAATAAAGGCGCCAGCCGCGCTCTGCGTCTGTTGGCGTAATTGGGGATCTCTGTAAATGATCTTGCTGTTATATGATGTCGTATACTCCAGTCACATCCAGAGCTGCATTCACAATTCTGCAGTTATATGATGTCGTATACTCGTCACATCCAGAGCTGCATTCACAATTCTGCAGTTATATGATGTCGTATGCTCCAGTCACATCCAGAGCTGCATTCACAATTCTGCAGTTATATGATGTCGTATGCTCCAGTCACATCCAGAGCTGCATTCACAATTCTGCAGTTATATGATGTCGTATACTCGTCACATCCAGAGCTGCATTCACAATTCTGCAGTTATATGATGTCGTATGCTCCAGTCACATCCAGACTACACTTGACGTTTGAGATGCATTATACAACAGTCACCTCCACAGCTGCATTCACCATTCTGCTATTACACCTCGCATTACACCCCAGTTACCTCCAGCAGCGCAGAGTATTTCAGAGGTTGAGGTAGAAGAGACAGATGATCACTGAGTTTGTCATGTTGTGTCTATTGCACCCAACCTTGACTTCTGTAAGAGGCGGAGTCTAAGCGCCCTGAATGCAGTAACTCCTCCCTCCATGATGTCACCACTTCACCCCATTACCCAGCATGCCCTGTGCCCGGGTGCCTTTTTTGCTGTCACGGTCTATATATTATCATGTATGAGTCCTCCAGCTGATAGACTACAACTCCCAGAATCTAAGCACAGCCTGCAGTCACTGGTATAGATGTATACAGTATATCCATCCCCGGTGTCACTACAACTCCCAGCATCTCAGCACAGCCTGCAGTCACTGGTATAGATGTATACAGTATATCCAGCCCTGGTGTCAGACTACAACTCCCAGCATCTCAGTACAGCTTGCAGTCACTGGTGATGTGTACAGTATATCCAGCCCCGGTGTCACTACAACTCCCAGCATTTCACTACAGCCTGCAGTCACTGGTGGAGATGTGTACAGTATATCCAGCCCCGATGTCACTACAACTCCCAGCATTTCACTACAGCCTGCAGTCACTGGTGGAGATGTGTACAGTATATCCAGCCCCGATGTCACTACAACTCCCAGCATCTCAGCACAGCTTGCAGTCACTGGTATAGATGTATACAGTATATCCATCCCCGGTGTCACTACAACTCCCAGCATCTCAGCACAGCTTGCAGTCACTGGTGGAGATGTGTACAGTATATCCAGCCCCGGTGTCACTACAACTCCCAGCATTTCACTACAGCCTGCAGTCACTGGTGGAGATGTGTACAGTATATCCAGCCCCGGTGTCACTACAACTCCCAGCATTTCACTACAGCCTGCAGTCACTGGTGGAGATGTGTACAGTATATCCAGCCACGGTGTCACTACAACTCCCAGCATTTCACTACAGCCTGCAGTCACTGGTGGAGATGTGTACAGTATATCCAGCCCCGATGTCACTACAACTCCCAGCATCTCAGCACAGCTTGCAGTCACTGGTGGAGATGTGTACAGTATATCCAGCCCCGGTGTCACTACAACTCCCAGCATCTCACTACAGCCTGCAGTCACTGGTGGAGATGTGTACAGTATATCCATCCCCGGTGTCACTACAACTCCCAGCATTTCACTACAGCCTGCAGTCACTGGTGGAGATGTGTACAGTATATCCAGCCCCGGTGTCACTACAACTCCCAGCATTTCACTACAGCCTGCAGTCACTGGTGATGTGTACAGTATATCCAGCCCCGGTGTCACACACTTGGGTCTTGTTCACACTCAGCAGACAAATAACAATGTAACAAGTTAGAATGTAATGTTTATCCTCTGGATACAATGTAACAATCTCCCTTCTCTTCCTGTGAAGTCATCACTCTCTGCTGCATCTTCAAGTGTCGGAT
>NW_025334155.1:0-74880 GCF_014858855.1 Bufo gargarizans | reverse complement strand
TGGGACCATCAGTTGCGTTGTGGAGAAGTCAGGTGGATACACAGCTGATAGTCCTACTGAATAGACTGTTAGAATTTGTATTATGGCAAGAAAAAAGCAGCTAAGTAAAGAAAAACAAGTGGCCATCATTACTTTAAGAAATGAAGGTCAGTCAGTTCGAAAAATTGGGAAAACTTGGGGAATGGACATTAGACCAGTGGAAATCTGTGCTTTGGTCTGATGAGTCCAAATTTGAGATCTTTGGTTCCAACTAACCGTGTCTTTGTGTGACGCAGAAAAGGTGAACGGATGGACTCTACATGCCTGGTTCCCACCGTGAAGCATGGAGGAGGAGGTGTGATGGTGTGGGGGTGCTTTGCTGGTGACACTGTTGGGGATTTATTCAAAATTGAAGGCATACTGAACCAGCATGGCTACCACAGCATCTTGCAGCGGCATGCTATTCCATCCGGTTTGCGTTTAGTTGGACCATCATTTACTTTTCAACAGGACAATGACCCCAAACACCTCCAGGCTGTGTAAGGGCTATTTGACCATGAAGGAGAGTGATGGGGTGCTGCGCCAGATGACCTGGCCTCCACAGTCACCGGACCTGAACCCAATCGAGATGGTTTGGGGTGAGCTGGACCGCAGAGTGAAGGCAAAAGGGCCAACAAGTGCTAAGCATCCCTGGGAACTCCTTCAAGACTGTTGGAAGACCATTTCAGGTGACTACCTCTTGAAGCTCATCAAGAGAATGCCAAGAGTGTGCAAAGCAGTAATCAAAGCAAAAGGTGGCTACTGTGAAGAACCTAGAATATGACATATTTTCAGTTGTTTCACACTTTTTTGTTATGTATATAATTCCACATGTGTTAATTCATAGTTTTGATGTCTTCAGTGTGAATCTACAATTTTCATAGTCATGAAAATAAAGAAAACTCTTTGAATGAGAAGGTGCGTCCAAACTTTTGGTCTGTACTGTATATATATATATACAGTATGCTATCCCCTGTGGTATGTATATATATATATATATATATATATATATACAGTATAGTGTCCTCTGTGTATATATATATATATATATATATATATATATATATACACACACAGTATATTATCCTCTGTGGTATATATATACAGTATACTGCCCTCTGTAGTGTATATATACAGTATACTTCCCACTGTAGTATCTATATATATATATATATTGTGACGGTATGCGAGGTGAGGTGGTGGATGATAGGTATGTTTCACCTCGCATGCGCTCTGTTGTCAGGGACTGAACCGGAATCCGGCCCGGGTTTTTCCAGCCTCTGTGGCTGGCTTGGTTCCGGTCCAGAGATTATGGTCCACTGGAGTTCACCTCCAGGTGGACTTTAAATAAACAGGAAGAGAGCACAACAGGTCTCTCAGGTGCTGAGTCTCGGGACTGTAACCTGTGTTGCTGAAGAGAGAGCTATGTTTGGATGCGGGAAAAACAAAAGGTTTGCTTTACCATTTGTGTTGTGGATGTTGGGGAGCAGCCCCACACCGTATAGTCAAGACACGACTGTATAGCTTAGCGCCGGACGGCAAGGATTTACTTTATGTTTTGTTTGTTTTCTGCTGTGCAAACCTTTGTGCCTAAATAAACCTGGCAACCAGCCAGATTTTCAAGGAAACTGCCTGCTTACGGACTGTCTGTTCAGAAAAAGGTGATCCCCACGAACTAATCTCCCACATGTGGTGGACTCAGCGGGCATTTTCTGAAAATGGAGGAAATGTTAAAGGCCCTGCTACAGGCCAATGCCGCTCAGTGGGAATCCAACCGCCAAGTCGCAGAGGCCGCTGCAGCACAACAGGAGATGAACCGGAAGTTCGCAGAGGCTCTTGTGGAACTGAAAAAGGGGTTCGCACCTCCTGCGCCAGGGGAACCAAAATTGGTATGTGCTTCCTACCACCTACAGAAGATGACATCTACTGATGATGTTGAGGCCTACCTTGCGACTTTTGAGAGAGTTGCTGTCCGCGAGGAGTGGCCAAAAGAACAGTGGGCGGGTCTAGTGGCCCCGTTCTTGACCGGGGAACCTCAAAAGGCGTACTTTGATCTCGAACCGGATAAGGCCCAGGACTATGAGACACTGAAGACGGAGATACTTGCACGCTTGGGTGTCACCATGGCAGTCCGAGCCCAGCGTGTGCATCAGTGGAGTTACTCCAGCAGCAAGCCACCTCGTTCTCAAATGTTTGACGTGATCCATCTCACCAGGAAGTGGTTGCAGCCAGAGACCTTGACCGGCCCTCAGATCGTGGAGCGGGTAGTAATGGACCGGTACCTGTGGGCGCTCCCTGCGACACTGAAGAAGTGGGTCGGACAGGGGGACCCCAACACTGCAACCCAGTTGGTGGACCTAATGGAGAGGTACCTTGCTTCTGAGGACTTGCTGAATCCGTCTATGCCCCACCGTGGAGCGTCTTGGGACGCAAGATCACCCCCAGGATCTGGTAAGACTGTTCCAGGGTTCAAAAGCAGGGGTAATGTTAAGACTGATTTTGCAGCTAATGAGACTGTGGGTCCTAGACCTGGAGACTGGCCAAAGAAGCCAGGAAGGTCTTTGGGACCCTTCAAAGGACTGGCGGTAGAGCACATACAGTGTTATCGGTGCCATGCATTTGGGCATATTGCTGCAAATGCAACACGCCAGACCTGCAGGGTATGACGAAGTGAGGTCACAGTTATGGGCAATCGAGGGTACTCACTATATTTGCGGAACCCTGGGCAGGCGCGTGGCAGTGAAGGAGAGGTAGACACGGTTCCTCTGGGGCACGCTCTGTAGATAGGGACCAGGCCTGATGGTAGTTGAGGTGCCCTGGATGTTACAGGTATTTCATGTGCCTGGGGCAAGGTCCCTGTGGTAATTCGTGACGCCAGTGCCTTTGGACGGTGGCACGCCGGTTGGTGGTTGGAATGATGAAGGTACACAAGTATATAGTGAACCAAAACGTAAACTTTACTGGACAATCCAACTTTGTACAGCAGGTGTAGCACAGTCTCTGTATTACAGTTCCACAAAAGGGGCTTATTCACAATACGGCAGGCAATAGTCATGCAAGTTACACTGAGGGTAAATTCCACAAGCACTCAGCAGCAGGTTGTACCTTTCCCAGAATCACTGTACAATGTCCTTTCTAGAACTCCTGCTCTGGCTTTATATCTCCCAAGGCCCGGATGCCTAAAAGGGTGGCTTATATCCTTGGTTACTTCCTTCCTCAGGTATTATACTGCTTGCAATGGTTCCTAAGTTCCTCTGCCTATCAGGGGCACTTGGCTTACCCTGGGACGCCTCCTCCTTTCAGGTGGGTAACTGTAAGCTTCTCCCAGGAGGTTGGATCCTTCAACTGGGGTGTCTCTACTGAGCTGATCCTAGCTTCAGGAGCTTCAGGTGGACGAGGTGACTCCTCTAGTCCCCTGGAATACACTAACACTTCCCTGTCTGGGCCTTCCTATATGTAACTAGGGCTCTCCAGCTCCCTCTAACGTCTGGGAGGCTAAACTACACCCTGACAGGCCTGACACCCAGATAATACAGGGAAAAACATGCACATGACATTTAATGCAATGCAACACATTAACCTGTGCAGTGCCCACCTTTACCTGGTGGGACACTACATACCCCCACGCTATAACGTTGCCCGTCCTCGGCGCAACATGGAGGGTCCGCCCATCTGGAACGGCAACCTGAAAGATAGCATAGAACATACATATGCAATATTCACCACATTAACAATGTAACAGTTATTAAATGCACTGAAAGGAGTGATGGCAAGGGGCGTCGTTCTCTTCTCTCAGGATAAGGTGAAGGAACGGGGGCGCTGACCTGGCACAGCGTATCAATAAACCAGGATAGTCCATATAAAATATAGGTAAACATAAGTCCTTGGAGGCTCAAAGAACAACATGAGTCCGTACCCAGGCTTGCAACGGTTAAACAGGGGTTTCCCGTGAGGGGCTACCTGGTCCCATAACGTAGTCCACAAACCTCACAGGACGATGCCCCCTGGTAGAACGGGTAGACCTCCTTACTGGCAGGGATTCTTCCTGCCTGGCTTCAGGAATGTCAGAGGAGCCCATTGCCTCTGGAGCTTCTTCAGGAGGCTGAGGGCTAACAGGAACAGGAGCAGGAACCAATAGATTCAACCAAGGCGTGAGGGCCCAGTGGAGCGGCTCTTTATCATGGATTAAGTTCTCCACAGCCTGCATGGGGTCCATAGGTGGAGCCGGCAACTCTTCTTCAGTAGGCTCAGGCTCCATCTCCTCCGCCGCTGGTTCTCCTTCTATACAGGGCTTGAGGCGGTTCCTGTGAACAACTTGGGGACCTTTTCCTTCCCTGGAGATCTGGTAAATGTGGGCCGCAGCGTTAGGTATGGCAGTGATAAGATAGGGAATCCTTTCCCATTTGCTGTCCAACTTGCTGGTCCGGTGGTTGTTTTTCAACCATACCTTGTCTCCCAGAGCCAGGGGTCCCGCATGGGCAGTCTGGTCAAAGTCTTTCTGCTGCCTTTCTCGGACAATCTCCATCCGTTCCTGGACAATCTCCTTAGCATTAAGACGACGCCTTTGGTGCTCCACTACCCAGTCAGTCTTGGGCAGTGGGTTGATCTCATCCGGCACTTGTACCCCTAGGGAGTGGTCCGCAGGCAATCTCCCTTGTCGGCCGAACATCAAATAGAACGGGGTGTAACCGGTGGAACAGTGGATGGTGTTGTTGTAAGTGTACATAAGCTGCGGCAACAAAGTAGGCCAATCTCCCCTCGTCTCAGGGGGTACTGCTCTCAGCATTTCAATGAGAGTCTTATTCATTTTCTCACAGAGTCCGTTACCTTGCGGATGATAGGCGGTGGTCCGGACCTTCTGGCAGTTGTGTAGCAGGCACATCTCATGGAACAGCTGTGACTCAAATGCGGACCCTTGATCGGTGAGGATCCTTTCTGGGCAACCGTAGGGCAGCAGGAAATGCTTCCAGAACGCCTCCGCTGTGGTCTTTGCTGTCAGGTCTTTCACAGGCACTGCTACGACAAACTTAGTGAAGTGATCAATTATAGTCATGGCATATGTATACCCTGAGCGACTCGGCTCTAACTTTACATGATCAATGGCAACAAGTTCTAAAGGAGCCTTACTTACGATGGGATGGAGAGACGCCCTCTGGTCATGGCGTTCAGTTCGCCCCACAGCACAGGCGGTGCATTCTCGGCACCATTTCTCGATATCTTCTCTCATCCCGATCCAATAGAATCTTCTGCGAATGGTGGCCTCAGTCTTTTGCACACCGAAGTGTCTGGACTGGTTGTGGTACATATCCAGCACCAGGCTGGCATCCCGACGTGGCAGGAGAATTTGATACACTCTATCATAGGACACTGGATCCAGACTCCTTCTGAGCAACAGGCCCTTTTGAAGGAATAGTTGATGGCGATGTCTCCACAGTCTCACTAGCTCTGGGTCTGCACTCTTCCTGCGGATCCTCTCAGGGACTTTTCCACTGGTAAGGAAGTCGAGCAGTTCACCGAGGACTCTACTTTCGGACTGGAGCTTAATCCATCTTTCTTGATCGCCTCTGGACTCAGGACCATCTGATGAGGAAGGATCAGCAGCAGGGGAAACTTCAGTACGTATATTATCCTGCTGGGTAAATTTGTTATAAAACGCTGGCATCTCCACCTCTTCCCAGGCATCTTTCAGTTCATCTGGGGCTTCTGTAGTGGGGAGTCGTGACAGAGCATCAGCGTTCTCATTGGAGCGGCCTGCCCGGTACTTCACGGTAAAATCATAGTTGGCCAGGCGGGAGGCCCACCTTTGCTCCAGTGCCCCTAATTTGGCTGTATTCAGATGCGCCAGGGGATTATTATCTGTGAAGGCAACAAACGGTGTGGCAGCGAGATAGTCCTTAAACTTTTCGGTCACAGCCCACACTAAGGCAAGAAACTCCAGCTTGAAAGAACTGTAATTCTGGTCGTTCTTTTCAGCTCCCTTCAGGGATCTGCTGGCGTAGGCAATCACCCTTTCTTTGTTATCTTGCACTTGAGCCAACACGGCCCCCAGGCCTCTTTTACTGGCATCTGTGTAGAGGTGGAATGGCTTCTGATAGTCTGGGTAACCCAGAACAGGGGGTTCAGTCAACTTCTGCTTTAGGAGTTGGAAGGCAATTTCCCGCTCTTCATTCCATTCAACAGGAATAGGAATCTTTGGGCTCTTCTTTGGATGCCCCCTCAAGAGTTCCTGGATGGGATCCGCAATTTGTGCGAAATGCGGGATGAATCGCCTATAGTACCCTGCAAAACTGAGAAAGCTTCTCACCTCTTTCACGGTCGTAGGAGTAGGCCAGTTACGGACAGCCGCAAGTTTGTCAGGGTCAGGCTGTACTCCTTCGGCACTGACAATGTGCCCGAGATATCTGACGGCTGGTTTCAGCAGGTGGCACTTGGATGGCTTGATTTTGAGGCCATATTTAGAAAGAACTTGAAACACCTCACCCAGGTGCTTTAGATGGTCCTCATACGTCTTGGAGTATATAATGACGTCATCCAGGTATAATAACACCGTCTCAAAATTCCTATGGCCTAAACAACGTTCCATCAGCCTCTGGAACGTCCCTGGAGCATTACACAGTCCAAACGGCATATAATTAAATTCAAACAGGCCCATAGGTGTAGTAAAAGCAGTCTTTTCTCGATCTTCTGGGGCCATGGGTACCTGCCAGTACCCGCTGGTTAAGTCCAAGGTGGAGAAATAGGCTGATGACCCCAGGGCAGTCAAGGACTCCTCGATGCGTGGCAATGGATATGCATCCTTGTGGGTGATTTGATTAATTTTCCTGTAATCCACGCAGAACCTTATGCCGCCATCTTTTTTTCGAACAAGTACTAGGGGCGCAGCCCAGGGACTATGGCTGTCCCGGATTATGTTAGAGTCTTTCATCTCTTTCACAGACTGATAGGTAGTAGGTGGTATGGGTCTGTGCCTCTCCTTAATAGGAGGGTGAGAGCCAGTGGGTATGGTATGTTTGATCACACTGACCTCTCCATAGTCTGTGGAGTGTTTGCTGAAAGCCTGGTGGTGCTCCTTCACCAGCTTCAGGACCCCCTCTATTTGCTCCTTTGGGGTGGATTCGTTCCCCACATGTAGTTCTTCCCACCAGGATGCCGTAGGGGTACTGCTGCTCTGCGCGGTCTGGAACGCCTCCGCGGCAGGCAGACGGATCACATCCTGGAAAGACACCTGTAAAAGCTGAGCAACGGGGCAATGTTTAAAGAGGGTGACGGGATGATCACCAAAGTTGATTAAACGAACAGGCACTTTACCTTGGGACACGGTTACCATGCTCTTGGCTGTCCGTACGAAAGGATGATCCTTAATAGGAATAGGTTCCACTAGGGCTTGATAGTCCTGGCCCTGGATCCCTAATACAGCACGGCACCACAGGATGATCTGGGAATTTGGAGGCAAAACCACCGGCCGGTTATCCCGGATCCGGACAGTGCAAATTTCTCCTTTCTTGTTGGCGAACCTTTGTTGAGCGCACAGCACGCTAATAGTTTTCTGAATAACTCTTCTGGAAGCAGGCGAGGCTGAAGATATAGTTTGATTCAATGCTTCAAGCACTTCGGAGTAACAATTTTTAAGAACATTAGTCCCTAAGATCACGGGGTGTCCTCCTTTACCTCCGGCTTGTACCACAATCACGCCTTGCTGTGGCAGGGTGGCTTCTCCCACCTGAAGAGTAGGTTCCCAATACCCATGCACTTTCACTGGCTTACCGTTGCTAGCGATAATATCTAGCCAGGACTCTGGTGGCTGGGTGAGGAGACTTGGATCCCAGAACTTGTCAAAGGCAGGCCGTTGAATGGTGGTGACCTGTGACCCGGTGTCCAACAGGGCTTCAAAGGGTATCCCGTTGATACATATCTTAATTTTCGGACGGGACCCGACATACTTAGGCATCCAGTTTGGATCCTTTGGACCTTCTGTTCTACCTCCCGAGGGGCGGTCCTCTGCCTCAGGGGTTAGTCGTTTAACTGCCAGCACATTGATTCGGTATGTCCATATTTCTTGCAATGTTGGCAGACAGGCTGTTTTCTACTTCTGGGCCGGTACTTCAGTCGCCCATCAGGCTCTTTTGGATACACATCTCCATATGCAGGTGGGAGCCTGGGAGGAAGGGGATCCTTATCTTCTAGTAATAACGGTCTCTCCCACTCCTCTATCTTTTTGCACACCTTCTCCAGACTTAGAGTAAGATAGTTTACTTGCTCCATTAGTGCTGCCACTACATCCGTGACTGGAGCTTGGGTGGCTTGACTGACTCCTGCAGACCCCACATTAATAGTCTTTGGCTGACAAGCCTGGGGTTCAGGGAAAGTTGCTGGCCCTGGAGCAGGGTTCTGGCCCAGTATGCTGATGGCCAATTCTTTAAAATCCAGGAATGTACAGTGAGGGTGTTGAGCTGACAACATCCGCAGCTGGCCCTTTAAATGTTCAGTACTTATGCCTGCAATGAATTGCTCTCTAAGAGTCCGGTCCTGGTCCTCAGCTTCTTTAGGATCCACTTGGACTACAGCTCTCAGCGTCTCCTGTAAAGACAGGGCAAAATCACGGAGCGACTCTCCAGGCTGCTGTTTTCTGCTGAAGAAACGCATTTTAACTTCTGACACCGTTCTGGCTTCAAACGTGGTGCCCAAACGTTCAAAGATCTGTTCCAGGCTATTTTTCTCAGAACGGGGCCATGACATTACTTCCCTGCGGGCGGCCCCTTCTAATTGAGCTAAGAGGATCTCCATTTGCTGCTCAGCATTGATGGGATAAAGCCGGAACAGAGCCAGTATTTGTTCCTTAAAGTCTTTTAACTTGTGGGCTTCCCCTGAATAACGTGGGAACCAGGGGGCCCCGAAATAGTACGGCATGGTTAGCGGCATCAGGCTTGGCGGTGCCGCGGCGACAGGGGCCCCAGAGTCGGCTGCGGGTACTTCGGCAGGCACGACTGGGGCTGCCTGTGCGATTTCCTCAACCGCAGACATGGCGTTGCTAGGTGGGTATGGCCCTTTAAATGTAGCGGAGCGGACCGGAGCGGCTATGGCAGTAACTTAAACTTTTTTTTTCAGACAAGTCTTTCACGACTAGCGGGGATCCCTCCGGTGCCTTGGCAGGGGTCGGGGAGCTTCCGGACAGGTAAACGAAGAAGCCGGTGAAAGTTTTTAAAGTCAGTACTCACTCCGGTGGTGCTCGCTCCAAGTCTCGCGAGATGCGCAGCTACGGGTGTCGGACGTCTTGCGTACCGCGTCAGCAGGTAGGCGCGGCCTCTCGTAGCTCCGGGACTCCGGTGGGCGGGGTTCTTCTTCCTGGTTGGCTGGGCGATGGCTCCGCCTGATTCTTTTCGCGCCAAAGTCCTCTTTTTCGCGCCAAACAGCTCCACGAGGCGCACTTGTAATCCGATCAGGTTAAATGAGCAATATGGCTGTCTATTCACTGACAGCAAGCGGTGACTCAAATCGGCAGAAAATAGTCCATACAATGCAATCTTCACACCGCAATTATTACAGTTCACTTTGGCCCAGCAATTTGCAATAAAACAATTAGGGTTTGTCACTTTAAGACAATTTTCAGCACACAGTTTTTGTATCCGCAATGGCGCAGGAATATTCGGATCCTGTTCGTGACGCCAATTTATGCAACACGCCAGACCTGCAGGGTATGACGAAGTGAGGTCACAGTTATGGGCAATCGAGGGTACTCACTATATTTGCGGAACCCTGGGCAGGCGCGTGGCAGTGAAGGAGAGGTAGACACAGTTCCTCTGGGGCACGCTCTGTAGATAGGGACCAGGCCTGATGGTAGTTGAGGTGCCCTGGATGTTACAGGTATTTCATGTGCCTGGGGCAAGGTCCCTGTGGTAATTCGTGACGCCAGTGCCTTTGGACGGTGGCACGCCGGTGGGTGGTTGGAATGATGAAGGTACACAAGTATATAGTGAACCAAACGTAAACTTTACTGGACAATCCAACTTTGTACAGCAGGTGTAGCACAGTCTCTGTATTACAGTTCCACAAAAGGGGCTTATTCACAATACGGCAGGCAATAGTCATGCAAGTTACACTGAGGGTAAATTCCACAAGCACTCAGCAGCAGGTTGTACCTTTCCCAGAATCACTGTACAATGTCCTTTCTAGAACTCCTGCTCTGGCTTTATATCTCCCAAGGCCCGGATGCCTAAAAGGGTGGCTTATATCCTTGGTTACTTCCTTCCTCAGGTATTATACTGCTTGCAATGGTTCCTAAGTTCCTCTGCCTATCAGGGGCACTTGGCTTACCCTGGGACGCCTCCTCCTTTCAGGTGGGTAACTGTAAGCTTCTCCCAGGAGGTTGGATCCTTCAACTGGGGTGTCTCTACTGAGCTGATCCTAGCCTCAGGAGCTTCAGGTGGACGAGCTGACTCCTCTAGTCCCCTGGAATACACTAACACTTCCCTGTCTGGGCCTTCCTATATGTAACTAGGGCTCTCCAGCTCCCTCTAACGTCTGGGAGGCTAAACTACACCCTGACCGGCCTGACACCCAGATAATACAGGGAAAAACATGCACATGACATTTAATGCAATGCAACACATTAACCTGTGCAGTGCCCACCTTTACCTGGTGGGACACTACACAAACTGTCCTTTAAATGATGAACCTATGCAGTGTGACTATGCTTACAGGAAAAGACACATTTCTCTTTTTGCACAGGTCGCGTGTACTGCAGCATGTTCGAGTCACACCGAGAGACAAATGTGTGCTATTTCTGTGGATGGAAAACCACTCACAGCATAGGCGTGCGCAGCCTATTGCATTAGGGTGTGCACCCTAAAGCACAAACACACACGCCCCGCGCACGTGTGTATATATATATATATATATATATATATATATATGAAACCGGACAGCACTCCAGATAAAAATAAGTGGTTTATTCACCCATGTGGTGTAGGCAACGTTTCAGCTCATACAAAGAGCCTTTTTCAAGCAGCCTTTGTATGATCTGAAACATTGCCTAAACTTTTCTTTAGAGTTTAAAGCAGTTTCAGCACTATAATAAAATAATTTACTTACAAAAGAAGCTATTCAGTCGTCTGCTGTGCCGTCCCCTGCTTGCTTCCGCGGATCTTCCCCTCCTTTCAGTCTCTCCATAGTGCGCAGGTGCACTGTTATGGTGGATCTGTGGGTGACACAGTGTTATGGTGGATCTGTGGGTGACACAGTGTTATGGGGGATCTGTGGGTGACACAGTGTTATGGGGGATCTGTGGGTGACACAGTGTTATGGGGGATCTGTGGGTGACACAGTGTTATGGGGGATCTGTGGGTGACACAGTGTTATGGGGGATCTGTGGGTGACACAGTGTTATGGGGGATCTGTGGGTGACACAGTGTTATGGGGGATCTGTGGGTGACACAGTGTTATGGGGGACCTGTGGGTGACACAGTGTTATGGGGGACCTGTGGGTGACACAGTGTTATGGGGGACCTGTGGGTGACACAGTGTTATGGGGGGATCTGTGGGTGACACAGTGTTATGGGGGGATCTGTGGGTGACACAGTGTTATGGGGGGATCTGTGGGTGACACAGTGTTATGGGGGATCTGTGGGTGACACAGTGTTCTGGGGGATCTGTGGGTGACACAGTGTTATGGGGGGATCTGTGGGTGACACAGTGTTATGGGGGATCTGTGGGTGACACAGTGTTATGGGGGATCTGTGGGTGACACAGTGTTATGGGGGACCTGTGGGTGACACAGTGTTATGGGGGATCTGTGGGTGACACAGTGTTATGGGGGATCTGTGGGTGACACAGTGTTATGGGGGATCTGTGGGTGACACAGTGTTATGGGGGATCTGTGGGTGACACAGTGTTATGGGGGATCTGTGGGTGACACAGTGTTATGGGGGATCTGTGGGTGACACAGTGTTATGGGGGATCTGTGGGTGACACAGTGTTATGGGGGATCTGTGGGTGACACAGTGTTATGGGGGATCTGTGGGTGACACAGTGTTATGGGGGATCTGTGGGTGACACAGTGTTATGGGGGATCTGTGGGTGACACAGTGTTATGGGGGATATGTGGGTGACACATTGTTATGGGGGATATGTGGGTGACACATTGTTATGGGGGATATGTGGGTGACACACTGTTATGGGGGATCTGTGGGTGACACATTGTTATGGGGGATCTGTGGGTGACACATTGTTATGGGGGATCTGTGGGTGACACACTGTTATGGAGGATCTGTGGGTGACACTGTTATGGGGGGCCTATGGATGACATATGACTGAGGAGGGCTATCAGGGGACATTATACAGGGGTAATTTAACTGAGGGGTATCAGGGTAAATTATGCAGGGGGTAATATAACTACGGGGTATCAGGGTACACTATACAGGGGTAATATAACAGAGGAGGGCTATCAAGGACATTATACAGGGGTAATATAAGTTATATTACCTCTATATAATGTCACCTGATAGCCCTCCCAAGTTATTTTACCCCTGTATAATAATGTACACTGATACCCCTTAGTTATATTACCCCTGTATAATAATGTACACTGATACCCCTAAGGCTACTTTCACACTTGCGTTCGGGGTTCCGCTTGTGAGTTCCGTTTGAAGGCTCTCACAAGCGGCCCCGAACGCATCCGTACTGCCCTAATGCATTCTGAGTGGATGCGGATCCGCTCAGAATGCATAAGTCTGGCACAGTTTGGCCTCCGCTCCGCTCAGCAGGGTGTCCGCCTGGCCGTGTGGAGGCAAACGGATCCGTCCAGACTTACAATGTAAGTCAATGGGGACGGATCCGTTTGAGGTTAACACAATATGGCTCAATTTTCAAACGGATCCGTCCCCCATTGACTTTCAATGTAAAGTCTGGACGGATCCGTCTGAGCAACTTTCACACTTAGAATTTTTTCTAAAATATAATGCAGACGGATCCGTTCTGAACGGATCCCATCGTCTGCATTATAGGAGCGGATCCGTCTGTGCAGACACCAGACGGATCCGCTCCAAACGCAAGTGTGAAAGTAGCCTTATTTATATTACCCCTGTATAATAATGTACACTGATACCCCTTAGTTATAATACCCCGCCCTGTATAATTTAACCTGATACCCCTCAGTTATATTATATAACTGAGGGGTATCAGGGTACATTATATAGGGCGGGGTAACATAACTAAGGGGTATCTATCAGGGTACATTATACAGGGGTAATATAAGTGAGCAGGGCTATCAGGGACATAATACAGGGGTGAGGGGTAAGATAAGTTATATTACCCCTGTAAAATGTCTGATAGTAGCCTAGCCCTCCTCAGTTATATGCCACTCATGTACCCTGATAACCCTAGTTATATTACCTCCTGTATAATTTACCCTGATATCCCTCAGATATATTATATAACTGAGTGATATCAGGGTAATACAGGCGACAACAGAGGATTCGTAGCACTGTGGGACGGGGGGGTAACATAACATGCTTCTTTTTTTATATGCCCTCACCTCACCAGCTAGCAGGCGGCCAGGCGCGCAGGGTACTAAGACGCAGCGTGACGTGACGTCAAATCAACCTGCGCCGCGCCTCACAGCACGCACTCCCTCTCTGCCTCCGCCGGGTCCGGGACTCCGCCCCCTCCATTTGAATACTAGCCACCGCCCGCTGGCAGCCCACAGCCAGGTATTGTAAATTCATTGACAGTGTGGCGGGCGGCGGCAGCCAGCAAAACAGACAAGGGGAATCAGCTGGGGGGCAGTGCGCACGGAGGTGACGAACCTATTAGGGTGTGCCCAGGCACACCCGGCACACCCCGTGCGCACGCCTATGACTCACAGCCCTGCTAGACTGGGGTAGTGTGGTGACACTAATCAGGAAGGATTGTGTAAACCCCACCAAACTACACCCCAGTACTATCGGGGTCATTTGCATTCATGGGACACACGGGACTACCAGACAGCAGTGGTTGAGGTTGATACCCCTTGGGGCAGTGTGACACATTCAGTCGGGGTGGTGCCGTCGCTGCTTCACGAAGCGTTAGTGGGTAGAGATTTTCCCCATTTTTGGAGCTTATGGGAAGGCAAGGGGAGACTGGTAGATAGAGCTCCCTCTGCTGGGGAAGCACGGGAGCTTTCGCCAGATCCTTTTTTCCAAAGGGAAGGGGACGTTGTTGAAGAAGCAGGAGATCCTCTTCCTTTCCCTGTCCTGGCTGGAGAGCCGGAGGACCGGAAAGCTAGCCCTCAGTTCGAGTGTAATGAACAGGAGAACGTCTCTGACCCTGACAGTGAGAGTAGTCCAAATGTGAAGTCAGGAGAGAGGATTTCTGTACCGAACAACTGCGAGATGTCACCCTCATTAGAGCTAGGGAAAATGTTAAGATGGTGGATGGGGAACCGGTGGTCCCTAACTGGGTGGTGTCCTTCCCCTACATGGCCCTCAACAACAATTTACTGTATCAGGTGATAAAACGTGGAGAAGACGAGGTCGAACAGTTACTGGTTCCCAAACCCTTCCGCAGGGTCGTACTAGACCTGGCACATAGTCACGTGATGGGGGGACATCTCGGCGTTGAAAAGACCAGGGAGAGAATCGCCCAGAGATTTTTCTGGCCTGGGTTGCATGCAGATGTCAGGCAGTACTGTGGGTCGTGCCCCGAGTGCCAATTGTCAGCACCGGCACCCCATTTTCGCAGTCCCCTGGTTGCTCTACCAATAATTGAGGTCCCTTTTGAACGGATTGGCATGGACCTGGTGGGGCCAGTGGTGAAGTCTGCCCGGGGTCACCAGCATATTCTGGTAATCCTGGACTACGCGACACGCTACCCTGAGGCCATCCCCTTGCGTAACACCTCCGCTAAGACTATCGCCAAGGAGTTAGTCCAGGTGTTTAGTCGAGTCGGGATCCCAAAGGAGATCTTAACCGATCAAGGCACCCCATTTATGTCCAGGGTCACCAAGGAACTGTGTAAAGTATATAAAATTTCCCATCTCCGCACCTCTGTCTACCACCCCAAAACGGATGGACTTGTGGAGCGATTTAATAAAACGCTGAAAAGTATGTTGAAAAAGGTGGTTGACAGAGATGGGAAAAATTTGGATTTTTTGCTACCATATCTCATGTTTGCCATACGCGAGGTTCCGCAGGTGTCCACAGGTTATTCCCCCTTTGAGCTTTTGTATGGTAGACATCCCAGGGGGCTGCTAGATGTCGCTAAAGAAACATGGGAAGGAGAGGCCACCCCGTATCGAAGCATCATAGAGCATGTCTCCTTGATGCAGGATCGAATCGCAGCTGTCTTGCCCCTGGTTTGTGAACATATGGAGCGAGCCCAAGAGGCCCAGAGGAGGGGCTACAATCGGGGTGTCAAGGTCCGTACTTTCAGCCCCGGGGACCGAGTGTTGGTACTGGTTCCCACGGTTGAAAGCAAGTTCCTGGCTAAGTGGCAGGGTCCCTTTGAGGTGGTTGAAAAAGTAGGAGAGGTAAACTACAGGGTCTACCAACCCGGGAAACGGAAGCCACAACAGATTTATCATGTAAATCTCTTAAAACCCTGGAAGGACAGAGAGACTTTGTTGGCCACGTCTCCGGCCGCAACAGTCCGGTGACCGGTGATCCCTGACGTCCCCATAACGGAGTCCCTATCCCTGGTGCAACAAAGTGACGTTAGGGCGTTTTTGTACAAAAATAGAGACTTTTTCTTCCCCTTGCCCGGACGAACCAACGTGATTCAGCATGAAATAGTGACAGAACCTGGGGTTCACGTAAATGTAAAGCCATATAGAATACTGGAGGCCAGGCGAGAGGCAGTCGCAAAGGAAATAAAAATGATGTTAGAGTTGGACGTGATAGAAGAGTCCCACAGTGATTGGTCGAGCCCCATAGTGCTGGTCCTAAAACCCGATGGCACTGTTAGGTTTTGTAACGACTTTAGGAAACTGAACAGTGTCTCCAAGTTCGATGCCTACCCGATGCCTCGGGTCGACGAACTCGTGGACAGGTTGGGACAAGCCCGCTACATAACGACCCTAGACCTGACGAAAGGCTACTAGCAGATACCCCTAACTGAATCCGCCATGGTTAAATGGAATCCTGAAGCTGAGGAGGCCTTCCAGAAGTTAAAGCGGGCCCTTTGTGTACTACCGGTGTTGGTAACCCCGGACTTCTCAAAGGAGTTTGTGGTACAGACAGACGCCTCTGAGATGGGCCTAGGGGCTGTCCTATCCCAAACCAGAGATGGTGAGGAGCACCCAGTGGTATACCTAAGCCGAAAGCTGAACAAGCATGAAAAGAACTATGCCATTGTTGAGAAGGAGTGTCTGGCTATTAAATGGGCCCTAGACTCGCTGAAATATTACTTATTGGGAAGGTCGTTTAAGCTCGTCACCGACCATGCACCCCTAAAGTGGATGGGTGACAACAGGGAAAAAAATAGCCGTGTGACAAGATGGTTTCTGGCCTTACAGCCCTTTAAGTTTTCAGTAGAGCATAGGCCGGGCAAGCTCCAAAACAATGCAGATGCCCTCTCCTGCATGCATTGTATGCTGGGGACAGTTGCTCAGCCGCGGGGGCTAGAGCAGAGGGGGGGGGGGGGATATGTGACGGTATGCGAGGTGAGGTGGTGGATGATAGGTATGTTTCACCTCGCATGCGCTCTGTTGTCAGGGACTGAACCGGAATCCGGCCCGGGTTTTTCCAGCCTCTGTGGCTGGCTTGGTTCCGGTCCAGAGATTATGGTCCACTGGAGTTCACCTCCAGGTGGACTTTAAATAAACAGGAAGAGAGCACAACAGGTCTCTCAGGTGCTGAGTCTCGGGACTGTAACCTGTGTTGCTGAAGAGAGAGCTATGTTTGGATGCGGGAAAAACAAAAGGTTTGCTTTACCATTTGTGTTGTGGATGTTGGGGAGCAGCCCCACACCGTATAGTCAAGACACGACTGTATAGCTTAGCGCCGGACGGCAAGGATTTACTTTTTTGTTTGTTTTCTGCTGTGCAAACCTTTGTGCCTAAATAAACCTGGCAACAAGCCAGATTTTCAAGGAAACTGCCTGCTTACGGACTGTCTGTTCAGAAAAAGGTGATCCCCACGAGCTAATCTCCCACAGTATATATATAGAGTATACTGTCCTCTGTAGTGTATATACTGTATACTGTCCTCTGTAGTGTGTGTATATATATACAGTCAGGTCCATAAATATTGGGACATCGACACAATTCTAACATGTTTGGCTCTATACACCACCACAATGGATGTGAAATTAAACAAGATGGGCTTTACCTGCAGACTGTCAGCTTTACCCGCAGACTGTCAGCTTTACCCGCAGACTGTCAGCTTTACCTGCAGACTGTCAGCTTTAATTTGAGGGTACATCCAATTCAGGTGAATGGTGCAGGAATTATAACAGTTTGCATATGTGCCTCCCACTTGTTAAGGAACCAAAAGTAATGGGACACTTGGCTTCTCGGCTGTCCCATGGCCGGTGTGTGTTATTCCCTCATTATCCCAATTACAATGAGCAGATAAAAGGTCCAGAGGTCATTTCCAGTCTGCTATCTGCATTTGGAAACTGTTGCTGTCAACTCTCAAGATGAGATCCAAAGAGCGGTCACTATCAGTGAAGCCATCATTAGGCTGAAAAACACAACAAACCCATCAGAGAGATAGCAAAAACATTAGGTGTGGCCAAAACAACTGTTTGGAACATTCTTACACAGAAGGAACGCCCCGGTGAGCTCAGAAACACCAAAAGACCCGGAAGACCACGGAAAACAACTGTGGTGGATGACTAAAGAATTCTTTCCCTGGTGAAGAAAACGCCCTTCACAACAGTTGGCCAGATCAAGAACACTCTCCAGGAGGTAGGTGTATGTGTGTCAAAGTCAACAATCAAGAGAAGACTTCACCAGAGTGAATACAGAGGGTTCACCACAAGATGTAAACCATTGGTGAGCCTCAAAAACAGGAAGGCCAGATTAGAGTTTGCCAAACGACATCTAAAAAAGCCTTCACAGTTCTGGGGCAACATCCTATGGACAGATGAGACCAAGATCAACTTGTACCAGAGTGATGGGAAGAGAAGAGAATGGAGAAGGAAAGGAGCTGCTCATGGTCCTAAGCATACCACCTCATCAGTGAAGCCTGGTGGTGGTAGAGTCATGGCGTGGGCATGTATGGCTGCCAATGGAACTGCTTCTCTTGTATTTATTGATGATGTGACTGCTGACAAAAGCAGCAGGATGAATTCTGAAGGGTTTCGGGCAATATTATCTGCTCATATTCAGCCAAATGCTTCAGAACTCATTGGACGGCGCTTTGCAGTGCAGATGGACAATGACCCAAAGCATACTGCAAAAGCAATTCAAAACAAATAATTCTTTGTATAGGATACCGGCCCCTCAAGCGCTGCAAATCCAAGGACACTGTGAGAAGGAGAGTCCACAATATATAGAAATGAAAAAAGGATTGCGCTGCTAGAGAAAGTTCTTTTACAGTTCCAGTCAATCCTTCTCTATTCGGAAAAAGCCTTCAATTAAATGGACCACATACAAACATCTGTCCCAGCAATAGCATGGAAACCTGAAAAAAATGTGAAAACCGCACTCTGGTGTAGTATGTATGCAAAAGATTTGCCGCACCTTGTGATTAAGCTATACTCACAAGACTCCACTACAAGCACGCATGGATAGAAGTCCGGTCGATGTCCTCCACAGGGGTGCTTCACAGGTGCGATGGGCGTGCACCTCCAGCTGTCGGTTAGGTGGATATTGCTCTACACCACGATAGAGGGGGGTGGATCAACTCTTAGCTTTCACTTCCAAAGGTAAGATTCCGAGAATATGCCACACTAGTTGAAATCCCAACGGTAATCTTTAAAGGAGTGCTCTGTGTGTGTGATTGACCCAAGCCTGGAGCGGTCAATTCAATAAGGTTCCGAACCAAACTGCAATCCCATCAGTAAAAAGGCAGTCGCCAGGGGTAACACCAGATACACACTTCCAACGATCTCAAGGGAAGGAGGTCACAATAGTGAAATACGTACCAATATATCACATTAAAGGTATTTATTATACTCACAAAAGTACAGTTTTAAAAGTGTGTTAAAAACATTCATTAGTCAATAGAGCCCTGGGGGTGCACGCCCATCGCACCTGTGAAGCACCCCTGTGGAGGACATCGACCGCACTTCTATCCATGCGTGCTTGTAGTGGAGTCTTGTGAGTATAGCTTAATCACAAGGTGCGGCAAATCTTTTGCATACATACTACACCAGAGTGCGGTTTTCACATTTATTTCAGGTTTCCATGCTCTTGCTGGGACAGATGTTTGTATGTGGTCCATTTAATTGAAGGCTTTTTCCGAATAGACAAGCAGAAGAATTGACTGAAACTGTAAAAGAACTTTCTCTAGCAGCACAATCCTTTTTTCATTACTATACTGCAAAAGCAACCAAAGAGTTTTTTAAGGGAAAGAAGTGGAATGTTCTGCAATGGCCGAGTCAATCACCGGACCTGAATCCGATTGAGCATTTCACTTGCTGAAGACAAAACTGAAGGGAAAATGCCCCAAGAACAAGCAGGAGCTGAAGACAGTGGCAGTAGAGGCCGGGCAGAGCATCACCAGGGATGAGACCAGCGTCTGGAGATGTCTATGAGTTCCAGACTTCAGGCTGTAATTGACGGCAAAGGATTTACAACCAAGTATTAAAAAGTGAAAGTTTGAGTTATGGGAACCACATATGCAAACTGCTGTAATTCCTACACCGATCACCTGATTTGGATGTAAATACCCTCAAATTAAAGCTGACAGTCTGCAGGTAAAGCTGACAGTCTGCAGGTAAAGCTGACAGTCTGCAGGTAAAGCACATCTTGTTTGTTTAATTTCAAATCCATTGTGGTGAATAGAGCCAAAAATGTTAGAATTGTGTCGATGTCCCAATATTTATGGACCTGGCTGTATACAGTATACTGTCTGCTGTACAGGTCCTTCTAAAAAAATTAGCATATTGTGATAAAGTTCATTATTTTCTGTAATGTACTGATAAACATTAGACTTTCATATATTTTAGATTCATTACACACAACTGAAGTAGTTCAAGCCTTTTATTGTTTTAATATTGATGATTTTGGCCACAGCTCATGAAAACCCAAAATTCCTATCTAAAAAAATTAGCATATCATGAAAAGGTTCTCTAAACGAGCTATTAACCTAATCATCTGAATCAACTAATTAACTCTAAACACCTGCAAAATATTCCGGAGGCTTTTAAAAACTCCCAGCCTGGTTCATTACTCCAAACCGCAATCATGGGTAAGACTGCCGCCCTGACTGCTGTCCAGAAGGCCATCATTGACACCCTCAAGCAAGAGGGTAAGGGTACTTTCACACTAGCGTTTTTCTTTTCCGGCGCTGAGTTCCGTCCTAGGGGCTCAAATCTGGAAAAGAACTGATCAGTTTTATCCTAATGCATTCTGAATGGAGAGTCAGTCCTTCAGGATGCATCAGGATGTCTTCAGTTCAGTCTTTTTGACTGATCAGGCTTTTCAGAAAAACGTAGCATGCAGTATTTTTACCTCCGGCCAAAAAGCCTGAACACTTTGACTGAACGCCTGATCAGGCTTTTTTCCCATTGACTTGCATTAACGCCGGATCCGGCCCCGTGTGTTCAGTCAAAACGGATCCGGCTTTTGCATGTTAAACCCGAAAAATGTGAAAAAAAGTTAAAGTCCATAAATGGCGGATCCGTTTTTTCCAAAGCATTTTTCCATTGTGATCGAAAGCCTGATCAGGATTCAAATGTAATCCGTTTTCACACGTTTTTCCGGATCCGGCGGGCAGTTCCAGTGTCGGAATTGAACGCCGGATTAAAACAACGCTAGTGTGAAAGTAGCCTTAGACGCAGAAAGACATGTCTGACCGAATAGGCTGTTCCCAGAGCGCTGTATCAAGGCCCCTCAGTGGGAAGTCTGTGGGAAGGAAAAAGTGTGGCAGAAAACGCTGCACAACGAGAAGAGGTGACCGGACCCTGAGGAAGATTGTGGAGAAGGACCGATTCCAGACCTTGGGGGACCTGCGGAAGCAGTGGACTGAGTCTGGAGTAGAAACATCCAGAGCCCCCGTGTACAGGCGTGTGCAGGAAATGGGCTACAGGTGCCGCATTCCCCAGAAACAGCGGCAGAAGCGCCTGACCTGGGCTACAGAGAAGCAGCACTGGACTGGTGCATGTCATTCAGAAATCAAGGTGCCAGAGTCTGGAGGAAGACTGGGGAGAGGGAAATGCCAAAATGCCTGAAGTCCAGTGTCCAGTCTCCACAGTCAGTAATGGTCTGGGGGGCCATGTCAGCTGCTGGTGTTGGTCCACTGTGTTTTATCAAGGGCAGGGGCAATGCAGCCGCTATCAGGAGATTTTGGAGCACTTCATGCTTCCATCTGCTGAAAAGCTTTATGGAGATGAAGATTTTTCAGCACGACCTGGCACCTGCTCACAGCGCCAACACCACTGGTAACTGGTTTACTGACCATGGTATTACTGTGCTCAACTGGCCTGCCAACTCTCCTGACCTGAACCCCATAGAGAATCTGTGGGATATTGGGAAGAGAAAGTTGAGAGACGCAAGACCCAACACTCTGGATGAGCTTAAGGCCGCTATCGAAGCATCCTGGGCCTCCATAACACCTCAGCAGTGCCACAGGCTGATTGCCTCCATGCCACGCCGCATTGAAGCATCCTGGGCCTCCATAACACCTCAGCAGTGCCACAGGCTGATTGCCTCCATGCCACGCCGCAGTGAAGCCTCCTGGGCCTCCATAACACCTCAGCAGTGCCACAGGCTGATTGCCTCCATGCCACGCCGCATTTAAGCATCCTGGGCCTCCATAACACCTCAGCAGTGCCACAGGCTGATTGCCTCCATGCCACGCCGCATTGAAGCCTCCTGGGCCTCCATAACACCTCAGCAGTGCCACAGGCTGATTGCCTCCATGCCACGCCGCATTGAAGCATCCTGGGCCTCCATAACACCTCAGCAGTGCCACAGGCTGATTGCCTCCATGCCACGCCGCATTGAAGCCTCCTGGGCCTCCATAACACCTCAGCTGTGCCACAGGCTGATTGCCTCCATGCCACGCAGCATTGAAGCCTCCTGGGCCTCCATAACACCTCAGCAGTGCCACAGGCTGATTGCCTCCATGCCACGCCGCAGTGAAGCATCCTGGGCCGCCATAACACCTCAGCAGTGCCACAGGCTGATTGCCTCCATGCCACGCCGCATTGCAGCCTCCTGGGCCTTCCATAACACCTCAGCAGTGCCACAGGCTGATTGCCTCCATGCCACGCCGCATTGAAACCGTCATTTCTGCAAAAGGATTCCCGACCAAGTATTGAGTGCAGAACTGAACATAATTATTTGAAGGTTGACTTTTTTTGTATTAAAAACACTTTTCTTTTATTGGTCGGATGAAATATGCTAATTTTTTTAGATAGGAATTTTGGGTTTTCATGAGCTGTGGCCAAAATCATCAATATTAAAACAATAAAAGGCTTGAACTACTTCAGTTGTGTGTAATGAATCTAAAATATATGAAAGTCTAATGTTTATCAGTACATTACAGAAAATAATGAAATTTATCACAATATGCTAATTTTTTTAGAAGGACCTGTATTATATAGAGTATACTCTCCCTTATAGTATATATACAGTACACTGTCCCCTGTAGTATATATACAGTATACTGTCCCCTGTAGTATATATACAGTATACTGTCCCCTGTAGTATATATACAGTATACTGTCCTCTGTAGTGTATATATATACAGTATACTGTCCTCTGTAGTATATATACAGTACACTGTCCTCTGTAGTATATATACAGTATACTGTCCCCTGTAGTATATATACAGTATACTGTCGTCTGTAGTATATATACAGTATACTGTCCGCTGTAGTGTATATATATACAGTATACTGTCCTCTGTAGTATATATACAGTACACTGTCCCCTGTAGTATATATACAGTATACTGTCCCCTGTAGTATATATACAGTATACTGTCCTCTGTAGTGTATATATATACAGTATACTGTCCTCTGTAGTGTATATATATACAGTATACTGTCCTCTGTAGTATATATACAGTATACTGTCCTCTGTAGTATATATAATGTAGTATACTGTCCTCTGTAGTATATATACAGTATACTGTGCTCTGTAGTGTATATACAGTATACTGTCCTCTGTAGTATATATACAGTGTACTGTCCTCTGTAGTATATATACAGTATACTGTCCTCTGTAGTGTATATATATACAGTATACTGTCCTCTGTAGTATATATACAGTATACTGTCCTCTGTAGTGTATATATACAGTATAATGTCCTCTGGAGTGTATATACAGTATACTGTCCTCTGTAGTATATATACAGTATACTGTCCTCTGTAGTATATATATATATACAGTATACTGTCCTCTGTAGTATATATACAGTATACTGTCCTCTGTAGTGTATATATACAGTATAATGTCCTCTGGAGTGTATATACAGTATACTGTCCTCTGGAGTGTATATACAGTATACTGTCCTCTGTAGTGTATATACAGTATACTGCCCTCTGTAGTGTATATATATACAGTATACTGTCCTCTGTAGTATATATACAGTATACTGTCCTCTGTAGTATATATATACACAGTATACTGTCTTCTGTAGTATATATATACAGTATACTGTCCTCTGTAGTGTGTATATATACAGTATACTGTCCTCTGTAGTGTGTATACAGTATACTGTCCTCTGTAGTGTGTATACTGTCCTCTGTAGTATATATACAGTATACTGTCCTCTGTAGTGTATATATACAGTATACTGTCCTCTGTAGTATATATACAGTATACTGTCCTCTGTAGTGTATATACAGTATGCTGTCCCCTGTAGTATATATATAGTACACTGTCCCCTGTAGTATATATATAGTACACTGTCCCCTGTAGTATATATATAGTACACTGTCCCCTGTAGTATATACACAGTATACTGTCCTCTATAGTATATATACAGTATACTGTCCTCTGTAATATATATATATAGTATACTGTCCTCTATAGTATATACACAGTATACTGTCCTCTGTAGTATATATATATAGTATACTGTCCTCTATAGTATATACACAGTATACTGTCCTCTGTAGTATATAGAGTATATTCCTGCCCCAAGAGGAAGCGTTAAGCGAAACGATCGTCGGGCGGCTGCTTCAGACCAGGGTCAGTAGGTAAACTTGTTGCACTTGCACTTTAAACTGTGTCTTTCTTCCCCCCCTCCCCCCTGCAGTTTCTGCCTTGTGAGGGCTGCACCCAGGTCCACACTTCCTTAAGTGGTTGGAGTGTTTTACTATGCATGTCCTGGGTGCTATTGTTGCTATATGCGCCCCACTAAGCTGACTCTGCTTTATTTGTGTATGGGGGGATACTAGTCCCTTGTTGGTCTGGAGCTCACTCTGTTTTTATACAATTAATTGTAACACCGTCGTGTTCCCATGATGTGCTGTTTTCTGTATATGTTTTAACAATGATATACCATTTTTTGGGATATCCAATAAAGGAATTAATTAATTAGAATCGCTCTCTGTGTGGATGCTTGTTGAGCTGTGTAGGTGGTAATAGTAGTAGTATATAGAGTATACTCACCCCTATAGTATATATACAGTATACTGTCCCCTGTAGTATATATATACATTATACTGTCCTCTGTAGTATATATATACATTATACTGTCCTCTGTAATATATATATATATTATACTGTCTACGGACCGAAACAGTGAGACGGTTCGGGGTACACTACACTCACGTGTGTTGTCCCCCTTACCTGACCATAATTTTGGAGGGGTTGATCCACCCGGGAGGTTGGATCCCTTTCCGATTGGCCCAGACAGTGAGGTTGACACAATGATAAGTGCCTGGTTCCAAACTGAGACGATTTCTTGAAATAATGCCACATTATGCGCTTGCAATAGCCCCTACACAGTAACATTATGAAATCTGGTTGCTGGCGATGTAATGGAGCTGAGTTGCGAGCGCATAGTGGAGGCAGAGGTCTGTCTTTGACATTATGTGGTACTGGCAGTATTAGTTAACAGTGCTGTTCTTGGCCAGTATTCACATGGACATGCGATTTTGTCAGACATGGTCAAACTTTTACTGTTTTCCTCAGTCTCCGTGGTGTATGATTTTAAACATTAATATATATAATAGATTTATCTCTTTTGTATTTTTATGCACTTTATTCATGCACATATGCACTTTGTTAAATGCACTATTCAAATGTCAAGAGCTTGGATGCAATACTAATGGACACAGCTCCATGTATTCAGTAGTAGGACACTTTGCATATGTAATTGTTCACATGACCTAATTAGGTCAATAATAGTCACATGTTTTTGATCTGTAAAATTCATTGGTCACTTGATGTTTGAGAATGCTGTATAAGACAGGCACAGCCTTGTGTTTCTTTGCTTGAGAAAGGCTCAGTTGTGAGCTGAAACGTTGCAATTATTTTTCACATGGGTGAATAAAGATTCCTAGCCTTTTCAAAGTCTTGGAGTGCTGTCCCGTTTTCTACATATATATATATATATATATATATATATATATTATACTGTCCTCTATAGTATATACACAGTATACTGTCCTCTGTAGTATATACACAGTATACTGTCCTCTGTAGTATATGCACAGTATACTGTCCTCTGTAATGTGTATATATACAGTATACTGTCCTCTTCAGTGTTAATTACTTTACACAGTTTAGTGTCATCTGTAAAAAAATTATATTTTACTGTGCAAGCCTTCTACAAGATCATTAATAAATATATTGAAGAGAATAGGGCCCATTACTGACCCCTGAGGTACCCCACTAGTGACAGTGACCCCTCCAGTACCGACCCCTGAGGTACCCCACTAGTGACAGTGACCCCTCCAGTACTGACCCCTGAGGTACCCCACTAGTGACAGTGACCCATCCAATACTGACACCTGAGGTACCCCACTAGTGACAGTGGCTCCTCCAATACTGACCCCTGTGGTACCCCACTAGTGACAGTGACCCCTCCAGTACTGACCCCTGAGGTACCCCACTAGTGACAGTGACCCCTCCAGTACTGACCCCTGAGGTACCCCACTAGTGACAGTGGCTCCTCCAATACTGACCCCTGTGGTACCCTACTAGTGACAGTGACCCCTCCAGTACTGACCCCTGAGGTACCCCACTAGTGACAGTGACCCCTCCAGTACTGACCCCTGAGGTACCCCACTAGTGACAGTGACCCCTCCAGTACTGACCCCTGAGGTACCCCCCTAGTGACAGTGACCCCTCCAGTACTGACCCCTGAGGTACCCCCCTAGTGACAGTGACCCAATCTTAGTGTGTACCATTAATAACCACCCTCTGTTTTCTATCCCTCAGCCAGTTACTTACCCACATACAGATGTTTTCTCCCAGTCCGAGCATTCTTATTTTATATACTAACCTTTTATGTGGTACAGTGTCAGATGCTTTGGAGAAGTCCAGATACACGACATCCATTGATTCGCCGCTGTCAAGTCTAGAACTTACCTCCTCATAGAAGCTGATTAAATTAGTTAGACATGACCGATCCCTCATGAAGCCATGCTGATATGGCGTTATTTGCTTATTTCCTTGAGATCCTCCAAGATAGCATCTCTTAGAAAACCTTCAGTTTACCCACGACAGATATTAAACTTACCGGCCTATAGTTTATTTTGGAATATTGGCACTACATTTGCTATGCGCCAATCCGGTGGAACACTCCCTGTCAGTATAGAGTCCTTAAATATCAGAAATAAGGGTCTGTCTATGACTTTATTCTCTTAGGATACGGGGGTGTATGCCATCTGGTCCCCACGATTTGTCTATTTTAATCTTTTTAAGACGCCGCTGTACTGCTTCCTGGGTCAGGCAGGGCACTTTTAATGGGGAATTTGGGGAAAATGGGGAAAAACAGTTTATTGTCCTTAGTGAATATAGTGGAGTAGCAGAAATTTTCAGTACAATATCTTTTTCACTGTGTCCCCCATTCCGTTACACTCACTTTTACATAGGGGATGTGTAGTTCCAGGTTGTCAGGGGCAGAGCTGCCGCTGTGGTTTGCTCTAGCAGTGGCGATCTTTGTTTATTTTTTTAATGTGTTTTGTCTTGAGTTATTTTATACATTGCACCCTATCTGGTCATTTTAACTATTTTAACCTTGCTGTTTCCCCCTGTATTTGGGGCTAGTGTACAGATTATACAACCTGGACAGTAAAGCTGATCTGGGAGTGCTAAGACCCAGAATCTCCTCTAGCCCTGAGAGATCCTGTGGATTGGAGCAATATGGTGCTTATGGAGCTTTATACACCACACTCATTGGTTGCGAGGTATCCAGCCTTCTCTTTATAGGATTTCCGCATAGCCACAGACCCCCGGCAGAATTATACCGTATGCATGTCTAAGGACCTTGGGAAGTGTCTTCTTCAGCCTCATCGCACATCTCACACCCGGCCAGAGCTCTCTCAGACCCAATTAAATTGTTACCCTAAACTTTCCCCGATACCACCTCATACAATTGTGTGTGGGATGATTGAAAGTGGGGGTATTTGCAGGTAGATGTCAAAAGAATGAACTTTTTGGGGAATACATGGTTCTATCATATAGATCCTAGGTTTTTAGCCTACTGTAAGTGTACTTGGGACATACACACCATTGGGGTCATTTATTAAGATTAGCGTTTTAGACGCTTGTCTTAATCCCCCTGTGCTGGCGCTTGATCCGCCTAGGTTATGTAGAGGTGCCGGCTGTACAATAGCCATAAATCTACACCAGCTCCCTTGCTGGCATAGGTTTAGATCATTTTCTACACCAGAAACTGTAGAGTTCCAAGAAAAAATTGTCTCCAGTGTATGTTAGAGGTAAGAAAGGGTAGTCACCGATTTTGGTAGAGATAAGAACATAGTTGTCACCAATATATTAGAGGTAAGAACATAGAGAGTAGTCACCAATATTATAGAGGTAAGCACTGATAGAGGTAGTCACTGATATGGTAGAGGAAAGAACATAGAGGGTAGCCATCGATATGGTAGAGGTAAGAACATAGAGGGTAGTCACTGATATGGTAGAGGTAAGAATGTACAAGGTGGTTTCAGATATGGTAGAGGTAAGCACTGATAGAGGTAGTCTCTGATATGGTAGAGGAAATAACATAGAGGGTAGCCACTGATCTGGTAGAGGTAAGACTGTAAAAGGTGGTTTCAGATATGGTAGAAGTAAGAACGTAGAGTATAGTCACTGATATGGTAGAGGTAAGAATGTAGAGGGTAGTTAGTGATATGGTAGAGATAAGAATGTAGAGGATACTCTTCGGTGTTGTAGAAGTAAGAATTTAGAGGGTAGTCAATGATATGGTAGATGTAAGAATGTAGAGGACAGTCAACACTTTGGTAGAGGTAAGAACATAGAAGGGAGTCACAGGTATGGTAAAGGTAAGAATGTAGAGGATAGTTATTGATATGAGGTTAGCACACAGAGGGCAATAAACAATATGGTAGAGGTAAGATTGTAGAGGGTAGTCAATGATATGGTAAAGTTAAGAACCTAGAGGGTAGTCACTGACACAACAGAAGCAAGAACCTAGAGGGTAGTCACTGACATGATTGAAGTAAGAACATAGAGAATATTAACTGATATGGTAGAGGTACAGTACGAACTTAGAGGGTAGCAACCAGTATGGTACAGGTACAAACGTAGAGTTGGATTTAGATCCAATAATCATACAGATTATCGGGAAAGACCGTTCCTGTGAATGCTTGTTCCCAATAATATGGCCATCTAAATGTGCCGCAAAAGCTCGTTCATCGGGTGATCCTGTCATTGGTGCAGACACCACCAATCATCGTTTCTGGGCAGAGATAAGAATGTAGAAGTGGTTCAGTCTGCTTCACCATCCTCCGATGGCCGGTCTGAAGGTTCTAGTGCTTTTTTTCTCAAATCATCAGAACTTCTTTACCTTCAGGTGTTAGCGAATATGTACAGTTTAGAGAAGGATCCTGGTCCAGGTTCACCCCCAAAGATAGAGCAAGTCTCAGCTTTGGACCATGGGGCTGACCTTCCTTATCCCTTTAAGTGACTTTGCAGTTTGTTTTTGTATTTCGGATATATTTTTGGCCTCTGATGTCTAGGTGAATTTGTTCGTCTCGCTGACCGTTGTGCTTCAGAATGTTTGATTTTGCACAAGGATTCATTAAATTAGTTTATAATGAAAATTGAGCAAATATTAAACTAAAAATAGGCCCCAGTGGTCAACGTGTCTTTTTGTTGGTTGTTTTTAGACGCGGCTCAGGTAGGGATACGTCAGATTAATTAGCTTTTATACACATGATGTATTGTGCCACTGACATACAGAGTGGAGTTGGACGACACGGCACGCTGGCAGGTTAGTATTTCCGCTACATGAAGGAGATTTGTGACATTGTATGTCTATGGCTTTATGTGGGCACTGTATAACACTCTTATGTGGGCACTGTATGACACTCTTATATGGGCACTGTATAACACTGTTATGTGGGCACTGTATAACACTCTTATGTGGGCACTGTATGACACTCTTATATGGGCACTGTATAACACTGTTATGTGGGCACTGTATAACACTCTTCTGTGGGCACTGTATAACACTGTTATGTGGGCACTGTATAACACTGTTATGTGGGCACTGTATAACACTGTTATGTGGGCACTGTATAACACTCTTATGTGGGCACTGTATGACACTATTGTATAGGCACTGTATGACACTCTTCTGTGGGCACTGTATGACACTCTTCTGTGGGCACTGTATAACACTCTTCTGTGGGCACTATATAACACTCTTCTGTGGGCACTATATAACACTCTTCTGTGGGCACTATATAACACTCTTATGTGGGCACTATATAACACTATTTTGTGGGCACTGTATAACACTCTTATGTGGGCACTGTATAACACTATTGTATGGGCACTGTATGACACTCTTATGTGGGCACTGTATGACACCCTTCTGTGGGCACTGTATAACACTCTTATGTGGGCACTATATAACACTATTTTGTGGGCACTCTATGACACTTTGATGTGGTCACTGTATGTCAATATTTTTAGGCATTGTATTACACTGTTATATGGGCACTGTGACACTATTATGTGGGCACTGTAGGATACAATTATATGCCACGGTATGACACTATTATGTGGGCACTGTTTGACATTATTATGTAGGCACTTTCATGCGTTTGCAGTGTATGGCACTATGAAGTAGGCTCTATATGGCACTGTGTGCTACAGATACTGCATGGCACTGTTATGCACGAACTCACTGATGTGCTGTACTGTAGATACTTTATGGTACTGTTATATGTGTACAGTATGACAGTACTATTGTATTTAGATACTGAATTTTTCCATAATGTTGGCATTGTTTGATGCTGTTATGAAGATACTGGATGGCACTACATATAATATTTATTCAAACAAAAATTGGGGTTTCTACCATCGGGGTCTCCACAGACGGTTTCTCCAGGGGTGACTATGCATAACTCTACATGGGATTCAATATCATTGATAAGGATGAGTGATGAGGACTGATGATTTGTTACTTTGTATCCAGCGAACTCTCGCATCCTGGGCTTGTCCACGTGGAGTCTTCTTTACCATTGCTCCACACGTTTCTGTAGTGGCCCAAAGGGTGGTACCTATTGATAGCCTCTTTGCCGCCATTGTATTGGTTTACACCTCCAGCAGCAAAGTGCTTTTGTTATATGCAAAAACTGTTGTTACATGTAATGTGCCTGGTTGTCCAGCAGGTGGCAGTGTACCTGGCAGAGATATTTAGTAAGAATGGAACTTACTATTCCATTCCCCCCCTTCCCCACTTTTGGGCAGAAGTGGGCTTGTCCCGCTTCCTACCAAGGGAGGGGTTGTATGGAGTTGAGGGGAAAGTTGGGAGTTGGAGCGAGAGAGTGAAGCAGCATGGTGTGGCGAGGGAGTGTTTTCCCCTCACTGCCGCAGGAGCTTCAGGAAAGTAGCTCAGAGAGCAGCCCACTGCGGATATATAAAAGGATTTAGTACCTCTGAGAGGGAAAATGGAGCCAAAGGCACACTACACAGCAAAGCGGGTCATAAGAAACAGTAACTGAAGCTGATAGGAACCAGACTGAAGCCAGAGATTAGCACAGCAGCAGCGAGATAAAGCAATGTATTCTAATTCACCTGTCAGTTAACCCTTAGCCTGCTGGAGCCAAGAGAAAGGTCAAGTATTGTTAGGAGGACACAAGTTTATTGCAAGTTTATTCAAGTAAAAACCATTAAACTTCACAAAGTCTGGACCCTACTTACTCCACCAACTACAGTCGTGGCCAAATGTTTTGAGAATTACATAAATATTGGAAATTGGAAAAGTTGCTGCTTAAGTTTGTTTGGGGCATCAGGAAAAAGGCTTGTCCGAAGAAGAAAAGGTGAGCGCTGCCATCAGTCCTGTGTCCTGCCAACAGTAAAGCATCCTGAGACCATTCATGTGTGGGGTTGCTTCTCATCCAAGGGAGTGGGCTCACTCACAATTTTGCCCAAAACAATCCAACAACAGTTTGGTGAAGAACAATGCATTTTCCAGCACGATGGAGCACCGTGCCATAAGGCAAAAGTGATAACTAAGTGGCTCGGGGACCAAAACGTTGACATTTGAAACTCCCCAGATCTTAATCCCATTGAGAACTTGTGGTCAATCCTCAAGAGGCGGGTGGACAAACAAAAACCCACTAATTCTGACAAACTCCAAGAAGTGATTATGAAAGAATGGGTTGCCATCAGTCAGGAATTGGCCCAGAAGCTGATTGAGAGCATGCGCAGTCGAATTGCAGAGGTCCTGAAATAGAAGGGCCAACATTGCAAATACTGACTCTGCATAAATGTCATGTAATTGTCGATAAAAGCATTTGAAACGTATGAAGTGCGTGTAATTGCATGATTTTCCTAGTTTATGAAGTCATGATTTTATGAACGACACGGAGGCGAGTATTGCAATATAAAATTATATTTCACTACTTTACAGAAACAACTGAAACAAAGATCTAAAAGCAGTTTAGCAGCAAACTTTGTGAAAACTAATATTTGTGTCATTCTCAAAACTTTTGGCCACGACTGTACAACGCATTTGTTGCTGTGGAGCCTAACGCCGGGGAGTGACAGTATCCAGGTAGGAGCACCGTGACACAAACTATTAGGGCTATAGCATACCAATAATGCTGGGACCCAATGCTATAGCATTGGGTCCCAGCATTATTCCTAAATGCTGGGACCCAATCGCCCTGGGGGGCTGCCCATTCCATTTCTAGTTTTTCATTTCACGATGGTGTCAGATCTTTGTCACATTTTACAGAGTCAAGAAAATGTTTTTAGCATTCTGTAAAAGGCTGAGGTCCTGGTAATCACAGAGGAAAACTCAGGAAATCAGAACTGTAGGCTGTGATGCAGGAAGCAGTGGATTTATACATTCTGTGCATTGTTGTAATGTAACACCATCTGGAGGCACAATAACGACGAATGACTTTCTCTAATATTGTAGGTGTCCAGATTGTTCTATATCAACCCAAGGACCACCCTTCTCGGTTGACCTAATCACTTCCAGGCATTTGAGGACATTGGTCCAGCAAAGCTGGGGGGAGGGGGTCAAAGCTTCTTTATGTATTATATTTTTCATCCAGTAGCCATGTCTTGTCAACCCATAGTGATAAGTTGGTGTAGATAAGGGGCCTCGCAAAAGAACATCTTGTATGGATTTATTGGCTGCATAATTTTTTATATTTTTGGCTTATTTCCATTCATTTTGTATCAGTTCAACTTTGTTTTCTATCTTTATAGCTCTCAAGGCTGAACCGAAGAAGAAAGAAGTATCAACTGTTTCCGGGAAAGTAGATGCTGAAGATGCCAAGAAGGAAAATGCAAAAGGAGGCAAGAAAAAGGAAGGAGAGAAAGGCAAAGAAGATGGGAAGGCCGAAGGGAAAGAGGGCAAGAGTAAAGGAGAAGGAAAGGAGGAGAAAGATGGAAAGAAGAAGGACGGTGAAAAGGGAGGTTCTGATAAAAAGAGCGGCAAAGACTCTGCCGGTGGTGCTAAATCTGGTGGCAAAGGAGGGGGTGATGCCAAAGGTGGCAGCAAGGTTGGAGGTGACGCCAAAGGTGGTGGCAAGGGTGGAGGTGACGCCAAAGGTGGTGGCAAGGGTGGAGGTGACGCCAAAGGGGGTGGCAAGAGTGGAGGTGACGCCAAAGGTGGTGGCAAGAGTGGAGGTGACGCCAAAGGTGGTGGCAAGAGTGGAGGTGACGCCAAAGCTGGTGGCAAGAGTGGAGAATCTAAGAAAGCACCAGCAAAAAAATAATGACTAAGACAATGGACGCTGAACTATGCTGCCAACCAGACATCTGGACTCATGGATGGTCTCCACTTAAGTATTTGTTTATCTAGATCACGTGTCAAACTCAAGACCCGCAGGCCGAATCCGACCCACTTTGTCATTTTATGTGGCTCTCTGAAGGTTGTGGAAAGACAGGGAATTCGCTATACCCAGTGGTGGGCAACATCTGAGCTATGCTGGCACCAGCTGTGCATGAAATCACAATGGCACAGAGAGCCCCTGCCCTCTATATCTCTGGCAGCATGGTCTAAGGTCTGTGGAAGTGGACTAGATAAATACAGGTAGAAGAGTCTGATCAGTCTGCGCCCCAGAAATAGGAACAACTGGGATGCATCGGACGGCACCAAACATCAAATCTGTAATCAGTTATCACTGTGCTATCTGTAGTGTTACTTAGGACTGCAGGTGACATCTACTACATTATCTGTACTCAGAAAGATATCACTGTGTTATTTGTAGTGTTACATGGGACTGCAGGTGACATCTACTACATTATCTGTACTCAGATACTGTACTGCATGTAATAGCAGCAATCTCCTCCGCTAATGAGCAGGAGATTGCCAGGAGGAAATGCTTCCCTTCCGAGAATTGTCTGCCACATCGGGCTGTGTAATACAGCCTTTGTCACTACGTTATCCATGGTGTTACATAGGACTGCAGGTGACATCTATTACATTATCTGTACTCAGAAAGATATCACTTTGTTATTTGTAGTGTTACATAGGACTGCAGGTGACATCTACTACATTATCTGTACTCAGATACTGTACTGCATGTAATAGCAGCAATCTCCTCCGCTAATGAGCAGGAGATTGCCAGGAGGAAATGCTTCCCTTCCGAGAATTGTCTGCCACATCGGGCTGTGTAATACAGCCTTTATCACTACGTTATCCATGGTGTTACATAGGACTGCAGGTGACATCTATTACATTATCTGTACTCAGAAAGATATCACTTTGTTATTTGTAGTGTTACATAGGACTGCAGGTAGCATCTACTTCATTATCTGTACTCAGAAAGTTATCACTGTGTTATCTGTGGTGTTACATAGGACTGCAGGAGACATCTACTACATTATCTGTACTCAGTTGTCACATAGGACTGCAGATTGCACCTACTAGTCTTACTACATTATCTGTACTAAGTGAGTTATCACTATGTTATCTGTGGTGTTACATAGGACTGCAGATTGCACCTGCTAGTCCTACTACATTATCTGTACTAAGTGAGTTATCACTATGTTATCTGTGGTGTTACATAGGACTGCAGGTGACATCTTCTACATTATCTGTACTCAGTTATCACTGTGTTATCTGTGTGTTACATAGGACTGCAGGTAACATTGTATTACACTGACCGATTTTCGGCAGATAATCGCTAACAAGCGTCCGCGGGAAGACGTGTTAGCTGTCATCTGGCAGTGCAATACTGCCACTGATTGCTTGATCATCGGGCAATCCAAATCTTTTGAAATGTGAAAAAATGATTGTCTGTAGGCGGCAGATTGTGGTGTCTAATAATTATCTACTGCTGACAAACGACTATACAGCATGGGGACGAGCAATGGCATAGCGATCACTCCGCTAACGAGCAGGAGATTGCCAGGAGGAAACGCTTCCCTCCCAAGAATTGTCTGCCACATTGGGCTGTGTAATACAGCCTTCATCACTATGTCATCCATGGTGTTACATAGGACTGCAGGTAACATCTACTACATTATCTGTACTCAGAGAGTTATCACTGTGTTATCTGTGGTGTTACATAGGACTGCAGGTGACATCTACTACATTATCTGTACTCAGAGAGTTATCACTGTGTTATCTGTAGTGTTACATAGGACTGCAGGTGACATCTACTACATTATCTGTACTCAGAGAGTTATCACTGTGTTATCTGAGGTGTTACATAGGACTGCAGGTGACATCTACTACATTATCTGTACTCAGAGAGTTATCACCGTGTTATCTGTAGTGTTACATAGGACTGCAGGTGACATCTACTACATTATCTGTACTCAGTTATCACATAGGACTGCAGATTGCACCTACTAGTCTTACTACATTATCTGTACTAAGTGAGTTATCACTGTGTTATCTGTGGTGTTACATAGGACTGCACTGAAGATTCTGGTGCTTGGGTTCCAAAAGACAAACTCTTGAACTATAATGCGGAAATGGCGCTCGGGGAAAATTAGTTTTACTGATGGTTTAGATAATAACTTTATGTTATTTAGCCAAAGACTGAAATGTTTTTATGAATGAACTATGAAGATGAAGGGAAGAAACTCAGACTTTTTGAACTTCGATTTTTTATGACATGGGCACGAGGGAATCAACTTCGGATGAAACATCGTTTGAATACTGTACTGAGCGAGCGCTCCCTACAGTATTAGAATGTATTGGCTCAGATGAGCCAAAGTTATTACTTCGCGAAGTCTCACGAGACTTCGGGTAATAACTTCAAAAATTAATTTCTACTGTTAAAACCTTTTCCCGAACTCGGGTTTGGTTCCAAGTGGTACCTTGGAACCGGACCCGAGTCGATTCGCTCATCCTTAATGGGCACGAATATGTAGAAATGTGCAATAATAGGATTAACCAGTGGATGAACTAGTTTATGGTTTTCTATCCAAAAAGAATTACAGAAGGTGGAAAGTTCACCTAGAAATCCAGAATAAAGATCTAGATTCACTCACTATTCTGCTGGTGCAGTCACTGTGTACATAAATTACTTATCCTGTACTGACCCTGAGTTACATCCTGTATTATACTCCAGAGCTGCACTCACTATTCTGCTGGTGCAGTCACTGTCTACATACATTACTTATCCTGTACTGATCCTGAGTTACATCCTGTATTATACTCCAGAGCTGCACTCACTATTCTGCTGGTGCAGTCACTGTGTACATACATTACTTATCCTGTACTGATCCTGAGTTACATCCTGTATTATACTCCAGAGCTGCACTCACTATTCTGCTGGTGCAGTCACTGTCTACATACATTACTTATCCTGTACTGATCCTGAGTTACATCCTGTATTATACTCCAGAGCTGCACTCACTATTCTGCTGGTGCAGTCACTGTGTACATACATTACATATCCTGTGCTGATCCTGAGTTACATCCTGTATTATACCCCAGAGCTGCACTCACTATTCTGCTGGTGCAGTCACTGTCTACATACATTACTTATCCTGTGCTGATCCTGAGTTACATCCTGTATTATACCCCAGAGCTGCACTCACTATTCTGCTGGTGCAGTCACTGTCTACATACATTACTTATCCTGTACTGATCCTGAGTTACATCCTGTATTATACTCCAGAGCTGCACTCACTATTCTGCTGGTGCAGTCACTGTGTACATACATTACTTATCCTGTACTGATCCTGAGTTACATCCTGTATTATACTCCAGAGCTGCACTCACTATTCTGCTGGTGCAGTCACTGTCTACATACATTACTTATCCTGTACTGATCCTGAGTTACAGCCTGTAGTATACTCCAGAGCTGCACTCACTATTCTGCTGGTGCAGTCACTGTGTACACACATTACTTATCCTGTACTGATCCTGAGTTACATCCTGTATTATACTCCAGAGCTGCACTCACTATTCTGCTGGTGCAGTCACTGTGTACATACATTACTTATCCTGTACTGATCCTGAGTACATACATTACTTATCCTGTACTGATCCTGAGTTACATCCTGTATTATACTCCAGAGCTGTACTCACTATTCTGCTGGTGCAGTCACCGTGTACATACATTACTTATCCTGTACTGATCCTGAGTTACATCCTGTATTATACTCCAGAGCTGCACTCACTATTCTGCTGGTGCAGTCACCGTCTACATACATTACTTATCCTGTACTGATCCTGAGTTACATCCTGTATTATACTTCAGAGCTGCACTCACTGTTCTGCTGGTGCAGTCACTGTGTACATACATTACTTATCCTGTACTGATCCTGAGTTACATCCTGTATTATACTCCAGAGCTGCACTCACTATTCTGCTGGTGCAGTCACTGTGTACATACATTACTTATCCTGTACTGATCCTGAGTTACATCCTGTATTATACTCCAGAGCTGCACTCGCTATTCTGCTGGTGCAGTCACTGTGTACATAAATTACTTATCCTGTACTGATCCTGAGTTACATCCTGTATTATACTCCAGAGCTGCACTCACTATTCTGCTGGTGCAGTCACTGTGTACATACATTACTTATCCTGTACTGATCCTGAGTTACATCCTGTATTATACTCCAGAGCTGCACTCACTATTCTGCTGGTGCAGTCACTGTACGTACATTACTTATCATGTACTGATCCTGAGTTACATCCTGTATTATACTCCAGAGCTGCACTCACTATTCTGCTGGTGCAGTCACTATGTACATACATTACTTATCCTGTACTGATCCTGAGTTACATCCTGTATTATACTCCAGAGCTGCACTCACTATTCTGCTGGTGCAGTCACTGTGTACATACATTACTTATCCTGGACTGATCCTGAGTTACATCCTGTATAATACTCCAGAGCTGCACTCACTATTCTGCTGGTGCAGTCACTGTTTACATACATTACTTATCCTGTACTGATCCTGAGTTACATCCTGTATTACACTCCAGAGCTGCACTCACTATTCTGCTGGTGCAGTCACTGTGTACATACATTACTTATCCTGCACTGATCCTGAGTTACATCCTGTATTATACTCCAGAGCTGCACTCACTATTCTGCTGGTGCAGTCACTGTGTACACACATTACTTATCCTGCACTGATCCTGAGTTACATCCTGTATTTCTTTTTATTTTAAAAACATAACAAATAAATAAATACAGAAATCACACCAAAACATAACACAAAACTCAAACCAAAAATACAGGACATAATGCACCTCAGCGCAGTACACACAACAGCGATCCAGCCCGACACTCACGCCCCCATAGAACACCCACTGTATACAGTATTTACAATTTCTATTTCAATATCAAATGTACTAACCTTCCTGATCTGGTTGCACCTACCTACACACAGCAATATACTGAAAACTTATTAAAAACTTGCAAAAATCCCACACACGAACACCCCAATTAAACAGACACATTATAATAATTATTTTTTTGGGTCCTTGAGCTGGTCCCACATTCCATGCCCCCAGTACATGATAACAGACGTCCATGAACCAGCCCAGTATTTTCTCATATACCCAAAAAGTCCCCAATGTCCCATGGAACCCTCAAATCCTCCCCCCATTTACCCACCACCCAACCTTACACTACACCCGACAACTCAAATTATAAAATAAATACATCATTAATAATTCAACATATATACACACTACATACCAATATATACAAATATACATATAGACATATAAACTAAAATACATGGCAGAACACCCACATTGAGGCTTTTCAGCCACACACAACTATTAAAACCCAAGTTCGGCGCCTGCATGCCCTATGTCCTCATACAGCCAAAAAAATAAATAAAAAGAATGTAGAGTGTCAGCATCAGCCCACCACCGGGAAGGGAGACAACAGGCTAGGGTACCCTAAAGGAAAAAACCCTCCAGAGGAGGGAGGCTCTACCCACCCCCTACCTCTTATACTCCAGAGAGCGCACCTTCATCAGGTCTCCAAGAATGTACCTAACCACCTCATCTTTTGTCAAGTCAAAAAATTTCAAAGGAATCCTAATGGAATTCAAAAGCCATAACCCGACCCCCAGATCCCGACTTGGGCAATCCCTGAGTTTCCTCGATTGAGTCCTGATTTCCTACATCCCCAGACCCCGCTGACGTAGTACCTTCAGAACCAGGGCAGGATAAGCCGGGAGATGCCCCTGTGGTGTGCGGAGAGCCATCACTTGCCCCCCTGTTGTCACCACCAGATCTCTGAGAAGTTCTGATAGACGTTCTTCAGTACCTCCTGCATGATCTTCTCTTGTTTTGCTTTCGCTTTGACATCTCTCCTCCCTCTCCCAGCTGTCATCTATTAGCAGTGATTGCATCCTTATATATCTCCTCCCATACTATCTCACTTTGCGGTTTATACAACTTTCTGGACTGTGCTGATGCTAGAAGCTGCTACTGCTGCATCCACAAGATAAGTATGTTCCTTTATTTCTGTGGTCTTGATCCTAGGTGACCCTGACTCCCTCCGTATTAAGTGTAGGGAGCCGGTGGTCGTGTCCCCTCACTATTATAGGGTGTTCAGGTGTCATACAGCCAAGGAACGAGGGTATGCAATTATCTATCATAGAGATTTTTGCATAGGCTGAGCAGTAAGGGAGAGTGCTAGGGCTGTTACAGGGCTTACCCTTTTGTTCCTTAGTTTTGGATCAAGTCAGTCGGATCTTCATTTGTGTCTTCTAGTTTTCTGCAACACCATCCGTGAAATTTGTCTCTCATTCCTGGAAGAAAGGCAAAAACCATCCCCGACAGGAGACTACCCACAGAGGAGCCCTCTCTTTCCAGAGGCTTGCAAGATTAATCTTAATAAAGGTGTTCACCATGAACGCCACAGGGTTGACCATACCCAACCCACCTAGCCTCCTCGTACGGTAAGTAACCTCCCTCTTCACAAGGTTCGGTTTGTTTCCCCATAACATCTGGAAGAACAGACTGTAGACCCGAGTACAGAAAGGTTCTGCCAAGACTCACACACTGCCCAGATATAACAGCAAAGGGATCAGGTAGGTTTTGATAATGTTCACCCTTTCCCTGAGGGTTAAAGACCAACCCTTACCCTTCCACTGGTCGACCCTCTGAGCGGCAATCTTTAGCCTGCTATCCCAATTTTGATGGGTGTAACTCCCCTGGCCAAATTTAATGCAGAGGACTTTTGTAGACTCCTGGAGCTCTGGAAGGGTGTCAAGGAGATCAAAACCAGGATCTCCACCTCCAAGCCAGAGACTCTAACACTTATCCCGGTTGATCTTGGACCCATATGACTCTGAGTAGCATTCCACCTCCGACAGCACCCACTCTGCCTTTCCTCTCAAAGACACAAAGATAGTTACATCATCAGCATACCCAACCACCCTCAGTGCAGTCTCTGGAGCTGCCCGGTCCATCCCGACACCTGCCAACGGCCTATGATCAACCCTTCTAAGGAAGGAATCAATCGCGAACACGTACAATAGCGAGCTTAAAGTACAACCCTGGCAGGCCATATATCAGAAGGAAAGACCAGAGGTATTCATGGTCCTACTCGATCAAACGCTTTTGCCTGATCCAAGGAACGCATGTACCCCTTCCAGTGACCTGCCCTGCTCCATTGCCTCCCGGACACTGAGCACAGCACTAAAAGTTCTGCGGCCTGGAACAGAGCAATGCTGGGCCCCTGAAAGGAGCTGGGGCGCAAACTTCTCCAACCGATTAAATAGCACCTTCACCAGAATCTTTCTGTCCACACCGAGGAGCGCTATTGGACGCCAATTCTCAATCTGGAATGGATCTTCACCCTTTGACAGAATGATCAGGGCCAACCTCCTCATTGACTTTGGTAGAGTACCCAAGGAGAAACACTCATTGAATACCTCAGTCAAGAGGGGAACTAAGGTCTTATAAAACTCAGATGTTAAGCCATCCGGACCTGGCAATATTTTTGGGAGCAAGCCGGTCAATCACTAGACTGACTTCCTCTTTCTGGAGCATTTCAGTCAAAACGTTAAGAGAGGGGTCTGCCCCTGGTTCAGGAACAGTTTCAGCCAGAAAAGTCGATGAGATATGAGTTAAAGGATCCGACGACCTCCAAGATCCCTGATCTGGACCATCTCAGTGAACCTGTACTATCAATCAGTCCTGACACAATCTTACTATTCACTGACATCCTGCAGTTTCTGTAAGGGTCGGGTGAGCGGTAATTCCAATAATCCCTCTCAAAAACCAAAGATGCGTGCCTATCGTAGTGACATCTCATAGTCCAAGACTTCACTCTGGAGATCTCACTGCTACCACCAGTCGAGACAAGACGTTCGAGTTTCCTCCTCAGGCCCTCATACAGGTGGTACCTACTCAGACTCCTGAGGCTCAAAAGCTGGTGGAAGAATCTTCCCACCCTTTCCTTGAACATCTCCCACAACTCAGACTTACTGCTGCAGAGATTCAGCAATGGTACCTGGCTCTGAACGAAATCCTCAATAGACTGTCTTATTTCTGCATCTTCCAAGAGAAATGAATTGAGCCTGCAGTAGCCTCTTCCCATCCGGGGGGTCTCTGTAACATTCAGAGAAAACAAAATCAAACAGTGGTCTGAGAACTCCACCTCCATAGCAGACGCGGCTGAAGACACTGCTTCCTTCTTTAAATAAAACCTATCTATTCTAGACCTACAACTACCCCTATGATAGGTGAACCCCGGGTGGCCTGGGGTGTGCCGGATGTGGACATCCACCAGGCGAGCCTCACTAGCTATACTATTGAGCGCGACGCTGTCATAAGTCAGCTTGTCCCTGGAACCTCCCCTATCCTGGCGCCTCGTGACAGTATTGAAGTCCCATTCAAAGACCACCTGCCAACTTGTAAAAAGATAGGGCTTGATCCTCATAAAGAGACACTTCCGGTCCCACTTGGACTGGGGACCGTAGATGTTAATTAGATGAAGTTCTTGTCCCTTCATGAGGACATCCAAGATCAGACACCTCCCCATTTCTAATTCAATAACCCGTTGGCATTCTACCAGTGCGGTAAAAAGTACCGCCACCCCGCTATACGGCTCGGCCGCAAGAGACCTGTACGAGGCTCTGCGCCTCCACTCCCTTTTAGCTTTAACCGCCTCCGGACCGCCTAACGCAGGATTGCGTTCCGGAGGGGGTCGATTCATTCATCCTGGACGCATATACGCGCCATCTCGCGAGACGCAAGATTTCCTGTGAACGCGCGCACACAGGAGCACGCGTTCACAGGAACCGGAGGTACATGAGTGCATCTACAGCCTGCCAGCAGCGATCGTTCGCTAGCAGGCTGTAGCTGCGATTTTTTTTTAACCCTTGAAAGGTATATTAGACGCTGTTTTTTTAACAGCGTCTAATATACCTGCTACCTGGTCCTCTGGTGGTCCCTTTTGCTTGGATCGACCACCAGAGGACACAGGCAGCTCAGTAATAAGTAGCACCAAACACCACTACACTACACCCCCCTGTCACTTATTAACCCCTTATCACCCCGTATAGACTCCCTGATCACCCCCCTGTCATTGATCACCCCCCTGTAAGGCTCCATTCAGACGTCCGCAAAACACGGACACCGCGGATCTGCAAAACACGGACACCGGCAATATGCTTTCCGCATTTTGTGGATCCGCACATTGCCAGAACTATATAGAAAATATAGGACATGTTCTATAGGCTCTACAAAAAACGCAGTGTTCGCCCGATCAGGCCTGATCTTGTGCGCACACATCCGTTCAGTCCGCCCCACCGCAGTGACAGAATTTTTTTTTCTGATGACTGCAAAAACACCGTAAAATCACTACGGCTCTATAAAAAGATCAGTTTTGAGGGGCATGGCGAATTCCCAAGGTATTTCGTGAGGGGCATGGCGAGTTCATAGAAGTTTTTTTTTGGCACAAGTTAGCGGAAATTGATTTTTATTTTTTAGTTTTTTTCTTACAAAGTCTCATATTCCACTAACTTGTGACAAAAAATAAAATCTCACATGAACTCGCCATACCCCTCACGGAATCCAAATGCGTAAACATTTTTTGACATTTATATTCCAGACTTCTTCTCACGCTTTAGGGCCCCTAAAATGCCAGGGCAGTACAAACACCCCACAAGTGACCCCATTTTGGAAAGAAGACACCCCAAGGTATTCAATGAGGGGCATGGCGAGTTCCTCGAATATATATATTTTTTTGCACAAGTTAGCGGAAAATGATTTCATTTTATTTTTTGTCTCTTACAAAATCATTTTCCGCAAACTTGTGCCCAAAAATAAAACTTCTATGAACTCGCCATGCCCCTCACGGAATACCTTGGGGTGTCTTCTTTCCAAAATGGGGTCACATGTGGGGTATTTATACTGCCCTGGCATTTTAAGGGCCCTAAAGCGTGAGAAGAAGTCTGGAATCCAAATGCCTAAAAATGCCCTCCTAAAAGGTACTCATTGGAATTTGGGCCCCTTTGCGCATCTTGGCTGCAAAAAAGTGTCACACATGTGGTATCGCCGTACTCAGAAGAAGTTGGGCAATGTGTTTTGGGGTGTATTTTTACATATACCCATGCTGGGTGAGAGAAATATCTCTCTAAAATGACAACTTTCTATAAAAAAAGGGAAAATTTGTCTTTTACAGAGATATTTCTCTCACCCAGCATGGGTATATGTAAAAATACACCCCAAAACACATTGCCCTACTTCTTCTGAGTACGGCGACACCAGATGTGTGACACTTTTTTGCAGCCAAGATGCGCAAATGGGCCCAAATTCCAATGAGTATCTTGACGGTTTCACAGGGCATTTTTACGCATTTGGATTCCAAACTACTTCTCACGCTTTAGGGCCCCTAAAATGCAAGGGCAGTATAAATACCCCACATATGACCCCATTTTGGAAAGAAGACACCCCAAGGTATTCTGTGAGGGGTATTAGTGGAATATGAGACTTTGTAAGAAAAAAAAAAAATCTTTTTCCGCTAACTTGTGCCCCCAAAAAATATATTCTATGAACTCGCCATGCCCCTCACGGAATACCTTGGGGTGTCTTCTTTCCAAAATGGGGTCACATGTGGGGTATTTATACTGCCCTGGCATTTTAGGGGCCCTAAAGCGTGAGAAGAAGTCTGGAATCCAAATGTCTAAAAATGCCCTCCTAAAAGGAATTGATCAATGACAGGGGGGTAATCAGGGAGTCTTTATGGGGTGATCACCCCCCTGTCATTGATCACCCCCCTGTCATTGATCACCCCCCTGTAAGGCTCCATTCAGACGTCCGTATGTGTTTTGCGGATCCACAGTGTCGTATTTTGCGGATCCACGGATCCGCAAAACACATACGGACGTCTGAATGGAGCCTTACAGGGGGGTGATCAATGACAGGGGGGTGATCAGGGAGTCTATATGGGGTGATCACCCCCCTGTCATTAATCACCCCCCTGTAAGGCTCCATTCAGACGTCCGTATGTGTTTTGCGGATCCGATCCATGGATGCGTGGATCCGTAAAACACATACGGGCGTCTGAATGGAGCCTTACAGGGGGGTGATCATCCCATATAGACTCCCTGATCACCCCCCTGTAAGGCTCCAGTCAGACGTCCGTATGTGTTTTGCGGATCCGATCCATTGGTGCGTGGATCCGTAAAACACATACGGACATCTGAATGAAGCCTTACAGGGGGGTGATCAATGACAGGGGGGTGATCAATGGCAGGGGGGTGATCAGGGAGTCTATATGGGGTGATCAGGGGTGAATAAGGGGTTAATAAGTGACGGGGGGGTGTAGTGTAGTGGTGTTTGGTGCTACTTTACACAGCTACCTGTGTCCTCTGGTGGTCGATCCAAACAAAAGGGACCACCAGAGGACCAGGTAGCAGGTATATTAGACGCTGTTATCAAAACAGCATGTAATATACCTGTTAGGGGTTAAAAAAATCGCATGTACAGCCTGCCAGCGAACGATCGCCGCTGGCAGGCTGTAGATCCTGTCTCTTACCGGCCGATCCTGTGAACGCGCGCGCCTGTGTGCGCGCGTTCACAGGAAGTCGCGCGTCTCGCGAGATGACGCGTGACTCTGCCTGGCACAGCCGCCTCCGGACCGCGATCCTGCGTTAGGCGGTCCGGAGGCGGTTAAAGGAGCTGCAGGAAGATCTGGCAAGTCCTGACTGTGTGGTCCATGTGACAACAATCTCCCGTATTCTTCATATGTCTGGGCTATGGGGTAGAGGGGCAAGACGAAAGCCTTTTCTTACGAAGAAAAACATCCAAGCCAGGCTACATTTTACAAAAACATATCTTAAGTCTCCCAAAAGCATGTGGGAAAAGGTGTTATGGTCTGATGAAACCAAGGTGGAACTTTTTGCCCATAATTCCAAAAGATATGTTTGGTGCAAAAACAACACTGCACATCACCAAAAGAACCCCATCCCCACAGTGAAGCCTGGTGGTGGCAGCATCATGCCAAGGGGCTGTTCTTCTTCAGCTGGAACTGGGGCCTTAGTTAAGGGCTCTTTCACACCTGCGTTCTTGTCTTCCGGCATAGAGTTCCGTCGTCGGGGCTCTATGCCGGAAGAATCCTGATCAGTTTTATCCTAATGCATTCTGAATTAGGATGTCTTCAGTTCCGGAACGGAACGTTTTTTGGCCGGAGAAAATACCGCAGCATGCTGCGCTTTTTGCTCCGGCCAAAAATCCTGAAGACTTGCCGCAAGGCCGGATCCGGAATTAATGCCCATTGAAAGGCATTGATCCGGATCCGGCCTTAAGCTAAACGTCGTTTCAGCGCATTGCCGGATACGACGTTTAGATTTTTTAGAGTGGTTACCATGGCTGCCGGCAGCCATGGTAAAGTGTAGCGGGGAGCGGGGGAGCAGCATAGTCCGTGCGGCTCCCGGGGCGCTCCAGAGTGACGTCAGGGCGCCCCACGCGCATGGATGATGTGATCACATGGCGCGTCATCCATGCGCATGGGGCGCTCTGACGTCATTCTGGAGCGCCCCGGGAGCCGCACGGACTGTAAGTATACCGCTCCCCCGCTCCCCACTACTACTATGGTAACCAGGACTTTAATAGCGTCCTGGCTGCCATAGTAACACTGAAAGCATTTTGAAGACGGATCCGTCTTCAAATGCTTTCAGTTCACTTGCGTTTTTCCGGATCCGGCGTGTAATTCCGGCAAGTGGAGTACACGCCGGATCCGGACAACGCAAGTATGAAAGAGGCCTAAGCTGGAGGGAATTCTGAACAGTTCCAAATTCCAGTGAATATTGGCCCAAAACCTTCAGGCTTCTGCTAGAAAGCTGAACATGAAGAGGAACTTCATCTATCAGCATGACAACGACCCAAAGCATACATCCAAATCACCAAGGAATGGCTTCACCAGAAGAAGATTACAGTTTTGGGATGGCCCAGCCAGAGCCCAGACCTGAATCCAATTGACAATCTGTGGGGTGATCTGAAGAGGGCTGTGCCCAGGAGATGCCCTCGCAATCTGACAGATTTGGAGGGTTTTTGCCAAGAAGAGTCAAAATGTGCCATGCTGATAGACTTATACCCAAAAAGACTGAGTGCTGGAATAACATCAAAAGGGGCTTCAACAAAGTATTGGTTTAAAGGGACACTGACAGGCCAAATCAACATATTTAGTTATATATATGACATTACAGGTCTTAGATGCTTTTAATAGACTGTGTAAGTATCCCCCCTGTCCACCTTATAAATACCGAAAAATAAAGTTTTATAACCTGCCTGTCTCGTCACCAATCTGCCCAAGGGGCGGCGTAATAATCTCAAATTGCGCCCAGCCAGCCGCTCCCAACTGCCGTTCTGAAGCCCCGCCCAGCTCATCAATATTCACTTCGCTGGGCGGCGGCTACAACTCTCCCCAGTCAAGATCCTGCACAGGCGCGATGTAACCACGGCCGGGTGCAAGCGCAGAAGATTAGACGAGGACGATGCCAAGAGGATTCGATTGCCCATGCGCAGGATCTTGACTGGGGAGAGTTGTAGCCGCCGCCCAGCGAAGTGAATATTTTCGGTATTTATAAGGTGGACTGGGGGGATACTTAGATGCTTTTAATAGACTGTATAAGACCTGTAATGTCAGATATATAACTAAATATGCTGATTTGGCCTGTCAGTGTCCCTTTAACGGCGTGCAGACTTAAGCAACCATATTATTTTATTTTTATTTTTTTCTACTCTCCACCTAAAAGATTTCAGTTTGTTTTTTAATTGACTTGTACAGTTTATAGGTCACATTAAAGGTGGAAAAAGATCTGAAATGATTTATCTTTGTCTCATTGTTTTACATCACAGAAACCTGACATTGTAACAGGGGTGTGTAGACTTTTTATATCCACTGTATATGTGTGTGAGCATGTGAACCTACAGCATGTTGTGTTCAAAATAATAGCAGTGTGTTTAAAAAAAGTGGCTAAAACTCTAAATCCTTCTAATAGCTTTTATTTCCATCCACACAAATGCATCGGGAACACTACACATTCTATTCCAAATATAAACATATCAAATTTGTGTTTTTCCTCAAAAAAAATTGAAGAAAAGTGAATATTAGACTGTTCAAAAAAAAATTGCAGTGTTTGTATTCTTCTTTATAAACTGAAAAATGTTTGAAGCTTTTCTTTCCTCTGAATCCCGTCACTAATATTCAGTTGTATAACCGCTGTTTCTGAGACCCGCTGGACGTCTATGTTGCTCGGAGTCACCACCTTCTGGCCCCTGTGACCAGGTTTTCCAGCCCAGGATGATTGGACCACATTCCAGTTCTTCTCTATTTCTTGGTTTTGCCTCAGAAACTGCATGTTTGATGTCACCCACAAGTTTTATATTGGATTAAGATCCGGGGATTGGGCCGGCCGCTCCATAACATCAATCTTGTTGGTCTGGAACCAAGATGTTGCCCGTTTACTGGTGTGTTTGGGGTCGTTGTCTTGTTGGACACCCATCTCAAGGGCATTTCCTCTTCAGCATAAGGCAGCATGACCTCTTCCAGTATTCTGATGGATTCAGACTGATCCATAATCCCTGGTCTGCGATAAATAGGCCCCACACCGTAGTCTGAGACACATCCCCATATCATGATGCTTGTCCACCATGCTTCCCTGTCTTCACAGTGTACTGTGGCTGAATTCAGTGTTTGGGGGTCGTCTGACAAACTGTCTCCGGCCACAAGACCCAAAAAGAACAATCTGACTTCCATCAGTCCACAGAATGTCTCTTTAGGCCGTCAATGTGCTCTTTGGCAGATTGTCACCTCTTCAGCACACGTCTTGTTTTCCACAGTGGGACTTTGCGGGGGCTTCTTGCAGATAGCCCGGCTTCACATCGGTGTCTTCTCATTGTAACAGGACTCACAGGGAACTTTACACCTTCTTTCATCTTCCTGGAGCTGATTGTTGGCCGAGTCCTTGCCATTTTGGCTATTCTTCTATCCATTCGAATGGTAGTTTTTCACTTTCTTCCATGTCTTTCAGCTTTCAGGTTTTGGTTGCCATTTTAAAGCATTAGTGATCATTTTCTGCACTTCTTTATATGTTTTCCTCTCTCCAATCAACTTTTTAATCGAGGTACGCTGTTCTTCTGAACAATGTCTGGAACGACCCATTTTCTTCAGAATTTCAGAGAGAAATGCACTGTAACCAGCAGGTACAACATTTGCTACCTTCCTTCCTTAAATAAGGGCAATAATTGCCACCTGTTTTCAAAGAATGAATAACCTCACTCATTGAACTCCACACTGCTATTATTTTGAACATGCCCCTTTCAATAAGTGATTTAATTACAGAGAATCAGCAGCATGCATGTCCTGACTGTTGGGTCTGTTGGATTGCTATTACTCTACTACACCTGATAGTAAATTATTTGGCATGTAGAAAAATCATTTCTACCAAAAACAGTGATTGATCAGGTTAGTGATGTCTGACTGCTATTATTTTGAACACAACTGTACATACGTGTGTCTATGTGTCACAGAGTGTACATGTGAATCTACAGCATGTACATACATGTGTGCATCAGAGTTTGTGTGTGTCTATACATATGAATGTACTAGGCATGTATCACAGTGCACACGTCCCTTCACATGTTCTTTGCCATGACTCCCCTCTGGGTGCGGACCCTGTCGTCGGTCAAGGCTCAGGTTTTCAGCCTCATTACCACACGTGTCGTTGGAAAGAAAATTTTCTTTCAGCAATTACTTGGTTTTTAGTTTTTAATTAGAGGGAAATCTGGATAATGGAGCATTGTTTGTACTGTATGTGGCGGCATGAGCAGAATTTTGGCTGATCCCAGGAGGGGGCAGTATAGAGATGCCACTGGTGCCTTCAAATGACACTGTACAAGTCCTCTCCACTCTCAAAAACGTCCTTTCTCAGGGCTGTATATTCATATGGGTGCATCGTGTGTTGTGGTGTCTGCGGAGGGGTGGGGGGGGGGTTCTCGCAGGGGCTCAGCATATCCTGGATCACTTCTCAGGCTCTGTGACACTTGATATCTTTATTATCACCGGAGGTTAAGCTGCTGATTTCTTGTTCGGGGCTTCGTGCAGACAATGATTTGAGTGAAAGTAAATTTCTTAATGGAATAAGCCCCCCCATAAATTACTGGGGGGAGGACAATTACATTTTCTGCCCCCAGAACAATGTAAATCCAATAAAAGCTCATCAATCCTGAGATGTCACAGAACTTACAAACTGTATCAATCTATAGATTTACCGTACATCCTGTATATCATTTCATTTTAGATCAAGAGATATGGAGGCGCCGTCCATGGGATGAAGTGATCATTGTGCTTCAGACAGCATCCGCCCCTGCCTGTAGAGGGCACCATCACTGACCGATTTGGTGTCAGTTCTTTTGAATGTAATATCCATGGTGGTCTGAGTATACATTTTCCTTTATTTTCCATGCTGTAGAGGAAGATGATAACATTCCTGGTGGTCCCAGGTGCTTAAAATTCCTGATCTAAAGAGGTAAAGAAATAAAAAGTTACATTCTTGATATTCAACAACTGAAGAACATGGACTACACATTCATGATGGCATAGGTTAGTGAGGAGGTCTGGGATGGTCAAACTCTTATTGGCAACATTCCTGGTAGACTAGGGTTTAATTTTTTTTATAATACTTGATGTTTTAGAGCAGAAAATAGGTTAATTATTTCATCCCAAGTGGTCTAGGGTAGCAAAGGGGTAAACAGCAACATTTACAATGGTGAAAGAACTGATGGAACATTCCTGGTGATCAAGGGATGCAAAGCAGTTTGTGAATGTAGGATAGTAATGGGGTTAATGGGAACATTCCTGGTGGTCTATGATAGTTTTGAGATTAATGGGAACATTTCTGGTGGTGTAGGATAGTAATAGGGTTAATGTGAACATTCCTGGTGGTGTAGAATATTAATGTGGTTAATGGGAACATTCCTGGTGGTCTAGGATAGTAATGGGGCTAATGGGAACATTCCTGGTGGTCGGTCTAGGATAGTAATGGGGTTAATGGAAACATTTCTGCTGGTCTAGGATAGTAACGGATTTAATAGGAACATTCCTGGTGGTGTAGAAGATTAATGAGGTTAATGGGAACATTCCTGGTGGTCTATGATAGTATTCAGATTAATGGGAACATTTCTGGTGGTGTAGGATAGTAATGAGGTCAATGTGAACATTCCTGGTGATGTAGAATATTAATGGGCTTAATGGTAACATTCCTGGTGGTCTAGGATAGTAATGGGGTTAATGTGAACATTCCTGGTGGTGTAGAATAGTAATGAGGTTAATGGGAACATTTCTGGTGGTGTAGCATAGTAATGAGGTTAATAGGAACATTCCTGGTGATCTATGATATTATTGGGATTAATGGGAACATTCCTGGTGGTGTAGGATAGTAATGGGAGTTAATGGGAACATCCCTGGTGGTCTAGAATAGTAATGGTACTGATGGTATAGGATAGTATTTAGGTTAATGGAAACATTTCTGGTGGTCTATGATAGGAATGGGGTTAATGGGAACATTCCTAGTGGTATAGGATAGTAATGGGGTTAATTGGAACATTCCTGGTGGTGTAGGATAGTAATGGGGTTAATAAAAACATTTATGGTGGTCTAGGATAGTAATGTGGTTAATGGGAGCATTCCTGGTGGTGTAGAATATTAATGAGGTTAATGGGAACATTCCTGGTGGTCTATGATAGTATTGAGATTAATAAGAACATTTCTGGTGGTGTAGGATAGTAATGAGGTTAATGTGAACATTCCTGGTGGTGTAGAATATTAATAGGGTCAATGGGAACATTCCTGGTGGTCTAGGATATTAATGGGGTTAATGTGAACATTCCTGGTGGTGTAGAATGGTAATGAGGTTAATGGGAACATTCCTGGTGGTCTATTATAGCATTGAGATTATTGGGAACATTCCTGGTGGTGTAGGATAGTAATGGGGTTAATGGGAACATCCCTGGTGGTCTAGAATAGTAATGGCACTGATGGTATAGGATAGTATTTAGGTTAATGGAAACATTTCTGGTGGTCTAGGATAGTAATGGGGTTAATGGGAACATTCTTGGTGGTGTAGAATAGTAATGAGGTTAATGGGAAGATTCCTGGTGGTCTATGATAGTATTGAGATTAATGAGAACATTCCTGGTGGTGTAGGATAGTAATGGGGTTAATGTGAACATTCCTGGTGATGTAGAATAGTAATGAGGTTAATGGGAACATTCCTGGTGGTCTATGACAGTATTGAGATTAATGGGAACATTCCTGGTGGTGTAGGATAGTAATGGGGTTAATGGGAACATCTCTGGTGGTCTAGAATAGTAATGGCACTGATGGTATAGGATAGTATTTAGGTTAATGGAAACATTTCTGGTGGTCTAGGATAGGAATGGGGTTAATGGGAACATTCATGGTGGTCTAGGATAGTAATGGGGTTGATGGGAACATTTCTGGTGGTCTAGGACATTAATGGGGTTAATGGGAAAACTCCTAGTGGTCTAGGATAGTAATGGGTTAATGGGAACATTCCTGTTGGTCTAGAATAGTAATAGCACTGGTAGGACCACTATGAGGATGATGTTATGGGCAGTTCTGTAACTTATGGGTCTGGTATTGTGGGGGTGCTTTGGAGACTGGCATGTTTAGACCTAATAGTTAAATACCTTCAAGCTTTGCAGAAAGCGTCCAGCCCAGGCAAACACTCGCTGGCAGAGGATAATTACTCCTTACCTGATCGATTCCCCAAATAACAGCCTTCAGCTGATGGCATTTTACAGATAAGAGGTCGTCCAGAAACCCTGGCTAATCGCAGCACAACACACAAAGGCTTCTCTTCCACTTCAGGCTAAACCTTTTCAGGAGGTGCGAGGCATGAGGCACACACTGACCTCTGCAATGTCCTTTCAAGCACTTCTTTCCAGGATACCCAGGTTAGTGACACCTGGTTTAATATCTCAATGGCTTTTAGTGGCCAATGATTAATCTGGACTATAAACCTAAGAAGTCGCCATTTGGCACTAAATGACGGAGAATTGCGCAGTAGCCGCCATGTTCTCATGAATTTATATCAGCCTTTAAATAAGAAAGTGAAGAGAGCATAAAATGAAGCAGAGGGAGGTAATATGTACTTTAGCCCTGGAGACGCTAATGAGGAAATTAAATTCTACTTTTATTTTATGGAGAACGTCAGAAACAATGGCACAGATTATGTACGAAAGAACCGAGCAAAAGAAACTATATAATATCAGAAAATATGGCAGGAGAAATGGATAGAAATATTGTTACAATGTAATCTTCTCGCCCCGGTCACACTTTACGATTATTCTGACTGCGGCTGAGATGCCCTTTAAAAATCAATAAGGGTTGAGATGTGGGGAAGGGGGTTCTCTATGTGCTGTGTCCCTATGATCTGAGTAAGGACTGTCCTGTGAGGATGCTGTCCTCAGAGGCTGGTGCTTATCCTGTGATGATGCTGTCCTCAGAGGCTGGTGCTTATCCTGTGATGATGCTGTCCTCAGAGGCTGGTGCTTATCATGTGATGATGCTGTCCTCAGAGGCTGGTGCTTATTCTGTGATGATCCTGTCTTTAGAAGCTGGTGCTTATCCTGTGATGATGCCATCCTCAGAGGCTGGTGCTTATCCTGTGATGATCCTGTCTTTAGAGGCTGGTGCTTATCCTGTGATGATGCCATCCTCAGAGGCTGGTGCTAATCCTGTGATGATGCTGTCCTCAGAGGCTGGTGCTTATCCTGTGATGATCCTGTCTTTAGAGGCTGGTGCTTATCCTGTGATGATGCTATCCTCAGAGGCTGGTGCTTATCCTGTGATGATCCTGTCTTTAGAGGCTGGTGCTTATCCTGTGATGATGCTGTCCTCAGAGGCTGGTGCTTATTGTGTAGCACAGGTGTAAGGTACTGTAACACAAACCTAACCTGCCCCTAGTCAACATTTTAGAGAGTTTTTCCTACCCTCTGCCTTTTGTAAACACTCATTTCTATCCCCATGTTTGCTGAGTGGGTGTGTTCTTCCTGGTGTGATGTCATAGCTCATGCTGTGAGTTCTAGACCAATCATCACTGCTGCTCCCTCTCACAGCATGCACTCTCAGAGACACACAAGCAGCTGTGTCCCCCTCCTTCCTCTCTCTAGTATGTTAAAAGGAAGATGTGGCTGTCCACTGCGTAAACACATATATATGGAGAGGAAGGACATACTGGTTCTGCTCTCTGACCAGGGACTTGTGACTCCTAGTTTTTGGATTGGGAGTTACGCTGTGCAGAACCCTACCTGTATTACTTTTTTATTTGTCTGATTGAAGAGGGTGACCAATATCAACATTAGAAGTGCATGACCTGTGTGCAGTACCTCTCACTGCAAAAGGGGGGCAGCACTAGCACTAATGAGTGGGCAACTAGAGCTGGTACCCTCAGTCCCGCAGTTGATGTCCATATCTAGGTAATAGAAATGCAGCCACACAGGGCAAAGCTACATTTCATAGTTAAATGATTGAGAAGTGTTATTTAGCCACTAATTTAAAGTATATCTAGTATTATATTGTATATTATAAGGGAAGGTTTACGTAGAGAAAACTGCACAGTGCACCAACCATCCTAGCCTTGAGGATAAGCATCTGCACCAAAAATGAAAAGCTCTAGACATCTGGGCAACAGAAAAGTCTTGTGGACGGGAGAAGTCATCATGGTGGTCTGGGCTGAATGGAGAAGAAAAAGAAAGAGAATGACTCCAATCAGAGGAGACGTCACATTTGAGGCACTGGATATCATTGTGTGTTCTGCCTCTGATGACCTCTGATTGGTGCCGAATTCACTCACCTGTAATCACTGTGAAACCTGTTAAACAATAGTAATGAGAAAATTAAACCCATAGCCCATAGATTCAGTGACTATACGGAAGATGATCTTAAAATGTGGACTATCACTTTGAAAGACCCCTTCAGCTCAGCTACATCCTGTGTGAGTCTCATGAATGCACTTTATGATCTCTCTCCCGGGTTTTCTTCATCTTTAGACATGGTAAAGAAGTCGTCTAAAGTTATAGATGTAAAACTGATGCGCGGAGGACTCGGGGGCATCCTGGACGGTCATATTCTGCTTCATGTTTGATCTTGGAATTAAATTGTAAAATGGTGTTTTCCACTTTCATCACTCTTCAATTGACTGAAGCGTCTCCTTCAAAAAGCTGAAAAGTATCTTTTTTAATCACCAACTTCAGAAGATTCCAGAGAAGGAAACCGAAACTGTCACTTTTTTCCCACGTTATACATTTAAAAAAATGTAATTTATAGATGATGAATTATACAAGTTTATAAAAACTCATTAAGGAAAACATAATTACTGCACCGATGAGCGGGAGACAGAAATCCCTTCTGTGTCTTTTATGTTTAAGATTCGGTTCAATGACAACTAATGAAACCAGAAAAGCAAAGTGAAAAATCCCAAAGTTTTGCCATTTAGGGCTGTTGGAAAGCTGGGTGAGAGACAAGCCCTTGTAGAAGTAATGGCAGCCGTGGTAAATAGTTTACTGGAGCTAAAAGGCAAATCACAGCACTTCATTACAATGTAACATGTACAATTCCTCTTCTATATTTGCTTGAACTTCCTAAATTGTGCAAAGTCACAAAAGAGATGAAGAAATGAGTATAACAACAGACGTCCCTTTCTCCCATCTACCCTGCGCTTCTCCCTTCTCTTCATTCTCCCTTTTTTTTACTTCTGTACTTTCTTACATAGTTTAAAGGGATTCAGTCACCAAGTTTTGGGCTATAGAGATACGGACATGCACGGCTAGATCGCCGCTAGCATGTCCGCAATATATCTGTCCTATAGGGCTGTGCTGGGCTCCTTCACAGGCGGGCGTGGCTGGGCACCAGGAAGGTTCGTAAAGCCCCTTGAACACATACAAGACTCATTTACATATCTATAAAATCCTTTTTTAAAGAAATCAAAACCACACAGCCCAGATATACACAGGACAGATATATTGCGGACATGCTAGCGGCGATCTAGCTGTGTATGTCCGCATCTCTATAGCACAAAACTTGGTGACAGAATCCCTTTAACAGCAGTTTTTCTTTCTTCCTCATTTCATGTGATATATTACATCCATTGACATTTGTAATATTGTTATTCACAGAAATGATTAACAGTCGTTCTGAAATGTACAAATGTTGTACTTCAAGAGATTGTGAAATCTCATTACAATCTGTATTGTACAAGATGTTCTATCCTGTTTTATCTACTCTGATAATCATTATCCCTAACAAGAAAAAGTTTACAAAAGGATTTGGTTTTGCAACTTAGTAACTTTTTTCCTGTTATGGATAAGATACTGTAGAAGTGCACCCTCAATACATGAACATAACTACTGTAATACTGCTCCTATGTACAAGAATATAACTACTATAATACTGCTCCTATGTACAAGAATATAACTACTATAATACTGCTCCTATGTACAAGAATATAACTACTATAATACTGCTCCTATGTACAAGAATATAACTACTATAATACTGCTCCTATGTACAAGACTATAACTACTATAATACTGCTCCTGTGTACAAGAATATAACTACTATAATACTGCTCCTGTGTACAAGAATATAACTACTATAATACTGCTCCTATGTACAAGAATATAACTACTATAATACTGCTCCTATGTACAAGAATATAACTACTATAATACTGCTCCTATGTACAAGAATATAACTACTATAATACTGCTCCTATGTACAAGAATATAACTACTATAATACTGCTCCTATGTTACAAGATATAACTACTATAATACTGCTCCTATGTACAAGAATATAACTACTATAATACTGCTCCTATGTACAAGAATATAACTACTATAATACTGCCTCCTATGTACAAGAATATAACTACTATAATACTGCTCCTATGTACAAGAATATAACTACTATAATACTGCTACTATGTACAAGAATATAACTACTATAATACTGCTCCTATGTACAAGAATATAACTACTATAATATGCTCCTATGTACAAGAATATAACTACTATAATACTGCTCCTATGTACAAGAATATAACTACTATAATACTGCTCCTATGTACAAGAATATAACTATTATAATACTACTTCCTATGTACAAGAATATAACTACTATACATACTGCTCCTATGTACAAGAATATAACTACTATAATACTGCTCCTATGTACAAGAATATAACTACTATAATACTGCTCCTATGTACAAGAATATAACTACTATAATACTGCCTCCTATGTACAAGAATATAACTACTATAATACTGCCTCCTATGTACAAGAATCTAACTACTATAATACTGCTCCCTATGTACAAGAATATAACTACTATAATACTGCTCCTATGTACAAGAATATAACTACTATAATACTGCCTCCTATGTACAGAATATAGACTACTATAATACTGCCTCCTATGTACAAGAATATAACTACTATAATACTGCCTCCTATGTACAAGACTATAACTACTATAATACTGCTCCTATGTACAAGAATATAACTACTATAATACTGCCTCCTATGTACAAGAATATAACTACTATATACTGCCTCCTATGTACAAGAATATAACTACTATAATACTGCTCCTATGTACAAGAATATAACTACTATAATACTGCTCCTATGTACAAGAATATAACTACTATAATACTGCCTCCTATGTACAAGAATATAACTACTCAAGAATAAATTACTATTATATGCTCTATGTACAAGGATTAACTACTATAATACTGTCCTATGTACAAGAATATATGCTATAAATACTGCTCATATGTACAAAGAATATGACTACTATAATACTGCCTTATGTACAATAATATAACTACTATAATACTGCTCTTGTAAAAGAATATTACTACTATAATATGCCTCCTATGTGCAAGGAATAAACTATATAATATGCTCCTATGTACAAGAATATAGCGGCTATTATAATGCTCCTATGTACAAGAATTATTACTACTATAATACTGCCTCCTATGTACAAGGTATAGATAATATAATACGCCTCCTATGTACAAAATATTAACTACTATACTACTGCTCCTATGTACAAGAATATAACTTACTTATACTACTGCCTCCTATGTGCAAGAATAGAATATAACTACTATAATACTGTCCTATGTACAAGAAATAAATACTATTAATACTGCTCCTATGTAACAAGAATATAACTACTATAATACTGCTCCTATGTACAAGAATATAACTACTATAATACTGCTCCTATGTACAAGAATATAACTACTATAATACTGCTCCTATGTACAAGAATATAACTACTATAATACTGCTTCTATGTACAAGAATATAACTACTATAATACTGCTCCTATGTACAAGAATATATCTACTATAATACTGCTCCTATGTACAAGAATATAACTACTATAATACTGCTTCTATGTACAAGAATATAACTGCTATAATACTGCTCCTATGTACAAGAATATATCTACTATTTTAGCTTTTTCCCAGCTGCGTCTGGTGCATAAGCTATGGTCTTTGTCATATGACTACCTGCGTTTCTTCAATAAAAAGAAAATTGATTAAGAATATATCTACTATAATACTGCTCCTATGTACAAGAATATAACTGCTATAATACTGCCTCCTATGTACAAGAATATAACTACTATAATACTGCTCCTATGTACAAGAATATAACTACTATAATACTGCCTCCTATGTACAAGAATATAACTACTATAATACTGCTCCTATGTACAAGAATATAACTACTATAATACTGCCCCTATATACAAGAATATAACTACTATAATACTGCTCCTGTGTACAAGAATATATCTACTATAATACTGCCTCCTATGTACAGGAATATAACTACTATAATACTGCTCCTATGTACAAGAATATAACTGCTATAATACTGCCTCCTATGTACAGGAATATAACTACTATAATACTGCTCCTATGTACAAGAATATAACTGCTATAATACTGCTCCTATATACAAGAATATAACTACTATAATACTACCTCCTATGTACAAGAATATAACTACTATAATACTGCCTCCTATGGACAAGAATATAACTACTATAATACTACCTCCTATGTACAAGAATATAACTACTATAATGCTACCTCCTATGTACAAGAATATAACTACTATAATACTGCTCCTGTGTACAAGAATATAACTACTATAATACTGCTCCTATGTACAAGAATATAACTACTATAATACTACCTCCTATGTACAAGAATATAACTACTATAATACTGCTCCTATGTACAAGAATATAACTACTATAATACTACCTCCTATGTACAGGAATATAACTACTATAATACTGCTCCTATGTACAGGAATATAAATACTATAATACTGCTCCTATGTACAGGAATATAAATACTATAATACTGCTCCTATGTACAAGAATATAACTACTATAATACTGCTCCTATGTACAAGAATATAACTACTATAATACTACCTCCTATGTACAAGAATATAACTACTATAATACTGCCTCCTATGTACAAGAATATAACTACTATAATACTGCTCCTATGTACAGGAATATAACTACTATAATACTGCCTCCTATGTACAGGAATATAACTGCTATAATACTGCTCCTACGTACTGTAGTATATACAGGATGCTGTCCATGTAACTCTCTCATGCTCTGCTGTTCTCTAGTTATTATTATTTTCCTCCTTGTCTTGTGGCGATGACTCACTTTATTATTCGCCTCATTTCCAGCCATTAACGTTTTTCTCCACATTTGTTCTCTCGTTCCTTTTACGTTTCTCAGGGTAAACCTGTGAATCTTGGTGACAGGTCGTTGGAGTTTTTTTTCCTTTATCTTATTTCTGTAACTTTTCACTTTTTGGTGTTTGTTTCTTCCAGATTTCCTTGGGAAGCTTTGTCTCTTGTATGTGAGAATCCATCGTGTTTGCTCGGGGTAATTTTTATGGTTTCTCCTTGTTCTTTTGCAGATTGTAGTCAGGGCTAAAAATATCTTACAAATGAGGTTTCTTTTATTGGACGTGCTGATTACACCCTTACTGGTATTAAATGGTGTATACTGGTATTGTATAAGAACTGGTCCTGGGCATTCCTTCTGCTTTCTGAGTTGTTTGCCGAGTCTTCTAGCATAAAGCAGCCATGTACAGTAAAGCAAATACAACTTCTTGTGATGGCTGCATTAGTAGTCACCCGTAGTAGTCACCCATAGTAATCACCCATACTAGTCACCCATAGTATTTACCCATAGTAATCACCCATAGTAGTCACCTATAGTAGTCACCTATAGTAGTCACCCATAGTAATCACCCATAGTAATCACCTATAGTAATCACCCATAGTAATCACCCATAGTAATCACCCATAGTAATCACCCATAGTAGTCACCCATAGTAATCACCTATAGTAATCACCCAGAGTAGTCACCTATAGTATTTACCCATAGTAGTCACCCATAGTAATCACCCATAGTAATCACCCATAGTAATCACCTATAGTAATCACCCATAGTAGTCACCCATAGTAATCACCTATAGTAATCACCCATAGTAATCACCTATAGTAATCACCCATAGTAATCACCCATAGTAGTCACCCATAGTAATCACCTATAGTAATCACCCAGAGTAGTCACCTATAGTATTTACCCATAGTAGTCACCTATAGTATTTACCCATAGTAATCACCTATAGTAGTCACCTATAGTAGTCACCCATAGTAGTCACCTAGACATGAAATTAACACGAGGGAAAACATTCTAAAGAAGGAACACAAAAAGAGAAATACCCAAGTTCTTCGGTAATCCTGAGAACACCAAGGGATGCAGGACACAAGATGGAGCCCACGTTTACAGACACTGATATCCAACTTTCCAATACCCTGCTGTGCTGCTGCGTTCAGGCCAGAGGACCTGTCCTATGCATCTGCCTGGTCACTAGATAGCACCATCATACCACAAATGAACCCTACATTACTTTGGTTCCATGATGGGATAGAAGTTTAGACAAGGAGGAAAAGTCAGCCCCTTGTAATGATGAGTGGTGATGCCACTATCCTAGAAGAAGAGTAGGATGGGCACCTACCTATCTCAGGAAATAGGGTGGGACATGACATGTGAGATGCATTCACCCCTTGCTGGGGGTGAGTTCTGGAACACTTGCTGCAGAACATGAGTACACAGCAGTGGGAACAAAGAGTGAGAAGAGAGGGAATCTACCTTAAAGGGTTTCTACCACCAGAAATGCTGTTATGTAGCTGACTGACATTGGCGATGCGCACTACATAACAGTATGTTTTTGACAGTAGTTCCTGCAGCCGTTTTTGTTAAAAACGTACTTTTATAGATATGCTAATGAGCCTCTAGGTGCTATGTGGGCGTCATTAGCACCTAGAGGGCTCCGTCCACTAACCATTTCAGCCGCCCATCGCGTCCCTCCAGCCCGCCCCGCTCCTGTTGATTGACGTGAAACTTCTCAGTATCGAGTACCAATTCCCGCGCCTGCGCCGTGTGCTTCTGTATTCTCCCGGCGCCGGCTTCCTCACTGCGCCTGCGCCAACTACGTTACAATGAGGAAGCCGGCACCAGGAGCGCGGCATTCACTCACTGTGCCTGCGCCGAATACAGAAGCGCAAGGCGCAGGCGCGGGAATTGGTACTCGATACTGAGAAGATTCACGTCAATCAACAGGAGCGGGGCGGGCTGGAGGGACGCGATGGGCAGCTGAAATGGTTAGTGGACGGAGCCCTCTAGGTGCTAATGACGCCCACATAGCACCTAGAGGCTCATTAGCATATCTATAAAAGTACGTTTTTAACAAAAACGGCTGCAGGAACTACTGTTAGAAACATACTGTAATGTAGTGCACATCGCTAGTGTCAGTCAGCTACATAACAGTATTTCTGGTGGTAGAAACCCTTTAAGTGCACATTAAGGTGGTGCGCTGGGGGTTAGCGCTAGAATAGGCCTGTTGCAGCACGTGTCGGAGGGGAGAGAGTCTACCTCTAGCATGTGCACATTGAAGTGTTGCACGGGGGGTGAGTGTTGGAAAGGGCCTGCTGCAGTCGGGTGTGCAGGAAGAAAGGGAATTACCTTCTGCATATGCATTATTAAGAGGTGCGCAGGGGGTGAGTACCGGGGAAGGCCTGCTGCAGCAGTGTGTGCAGGAGGAGAAGGAATCTACCTTCTGCAGGTGCACTAAGAGGTGGTGTGCTGGGGTAAATGCTGGAAAAGGTCTGCAGCATTCTTATGTATATGTGTTTTACAAAGTGACATAGTAATGTCAACAGCAGGTGTGCATCCCCAGGCTAAAGGTTTCACAAAGACGAAGGCCCTAACTGCATGGGTTAGAACTGAAGTTCCTGGCTAGGAACAAGTGGTGGGGACCATAGCAGTGATGGCCAAGTGATGGCTGCAGAAATTAAGTACTGCCAGCAGAATATTGGAGCAGAGGAGTCTCTCTCCGGCAGAAGATGATGTGCAGAGGAGTCTCCCTCCAGCAGAAGATGGGAGCAGAGGAGTCTCCCTCCAGCAGAAGATGGGAGCAGAGGAGTCCCCCTCCGGCAGAAGATGATGTGCAGAGGAGTCTCCCTCCGGCAGAAGATGATGTGCAGAGGAGTCTCCCTCCAGCAGAAGATGGGAGCAGAGGAGTCTCCCTCCAGCAGAAGATGGGAGCAGAGGAGTCTCCCTCCGGCAGAAGATGATGTGCAGAGGAGTCTCTCTCCGGCAGAAGATGATGTGCAGAGGAGTCTCTCTCCGGCAGAAGATGATGTGCAGAGGAGTCTCCCTCCAGCAGAAGATGGGAGCAGAGGAGTCTCCCTCCGGCAGAAGATGATGTGCAGTGGAGTCTCCCTCCGGCAGAAGATGGGAGCAGAGGAGTCTCCCTCCAGCAGAAGATGGGAGCAGAGGAGTCTCCCTCCAGCAGAAGATGGGAGCAGAGGAGTCTCCCTCCGGCAGAAGATGGGAGCAGAGGAGTCTCCCTCCGGCAGAAGATGATGTGCAGAGGAGTCTCCCTCCAGCAGAAGATGGGAGCAGAGGAGTCTCCCTCCAGCAGAAGATGGGAGCAGAGGAGTCTCCCTCCGGCAGAAGATGATGTGCAGAGGTGTCTCCCTCCGGCAGAAGATGATGTGCAGTGGAGTCTCCCTCCGGCAGAAGATGGGAGCAGAGGAGTCTCCCTCCGGCAGAAGATGGGAGCAGAGGAGTCTCCCTCCAGCAGAAGATGGGAGCAGAGGAGTCTCCCTCCAGCAGAAGATAGGAGCAGAGGAGTCTCCCTCCGGCATAAGATGGGAGCAGAGGAGTCTCCCTCCGGCAGAAGATGGGAGCAGAGGAGTCTCCCTCCGGCAGAAGATGATGTGCAGAGGAGTCTCCCTCCGGCAGAAGATGATGTGCAGAGGAGTCTCCCTCCGGCAGAAGATGGGAGCAGAGGAGTCTCCCTCCAGCAGAAGATGGGAGCAGAGGAGTCTCCCTCCGGCAGAAGATGATGTGCAGAGGAGTCTCCCTCCGGCAGAAGATGGGAGCAGAGGAGTCTCCCTCCGGCAGAAGATGGGAGCAGAGGAGTCTCCCTCCAGCAGAAGATGGGAGCAGAGGAGTCTCCCTCCGGCAGAAGATGATGTGCAGTGGAGTCTCCCTCTGGCAGAAGATGGGAGCAGAGGAGTCTCCCTCCGGCAGAAGATGATGTGCAGAGGAGTCTCCCTCCGGCAGAAGATGATGTGCAGAGGAGTCTCCCTCCGGCAGAAGATGGGAGCAGAGGAGTCTCCCTCCAGCAGAAGATGGGAGCAGAGGAGTCTCCCTCCAGCAGAAGATGGGAGCAGAGGAGTCTCCCTCCGGCAGAAGATGATGTGCAGAGGTGTCTCCCTCCGGCAGAAGATGATGTGCAGTGGAGTCTCCCTCTGGCAGAAGATGATGTGCAGAGGAGTCTCCCTCCGGCAGAAGATGATGTGCAGAGGAGTCTCCCTCCGGCAGAAGATGATGTGCAGAGGAGTCTCCCTCCGGCAGAAGATGATGTGCAGAGGAGTCTCCCTCCAGCAGAAGATGGGAGCAGAGGAGTCTCCCTCCAGCAGAAGATGGGAGCAGAGGAGTCTACCTCCGGCAGAAGATGGGAGCAGAGGAGTCTCCCTCCGGCAGAAGATGGGAGCAGAGGAGTCTCCCTCCGGCAGAAGATGGGAGCAGAGGAGTCTCCCTCCGGCAGAAGATGGGAGCAGAGGAGTCTCCCTCCGGCAGAAGATGGGAGCAGAGGAGTCTCCCTCCGGCAGAAGATGGGAGCAGAGGAGTCTCCCTCCGGCAGAAGATGGGAGCAGAGGAGTCTCCCTCCGGCAGAAGATGATGTGCAGAGGAGTCTCCCTCCGGCAGAAGATGGGAGCAGAGGAGTCTCCCTCCGGCAGAAGATGATGTGCAGAGGAGTCTCCCTCCAGCAGAAGATGGGAGCAGAGGAGTCTCCCTCCAGCAGAAGATGGTTTGCAGATGTGATGGCTGCAGTGACAATATAGGCATGGGACGGGGGCGTCTACCTTCCCGCTAAAACTGGCAGGTAAGAAAGCTGGATCCATGAAGAGGAAAAGCCTGGTGGGAAGAGAAAGTTCAGAGCCCTCTGGTTTGAAGAGGAGCCTATGTGGGACCCATGTACCTGTCCCTTGGAACATGTTACTCTCCCATTTATCTGCCGCATGGGGGAGGAAGTCTATCTTCCCACCACAGTTGCAGGTAAAAAAAGCTGGACCCATGAGGAAGAAGAAGCTGCTGGGAAGATCAAGGTTAGTGAGTCTGGTTTGAAGAAGAACCTATGCCTGGTCCATGTGTCAGCCTCTGGGAACACATTACTTAAAGGGGCGGGTAAAGTATGGTGACTCCAGAGGAGGGGAGAGAGTGCAGCGAGCAGCAGGCAAGAAAGAAAGGTGAGCTAAAGCCTGTGACATCGCCCCCTAGATCGGGGAGGTCTCCACTGTAATGGACTCCGTTACGGCCTCCATGTGAGAACCAATGGGCTTCCTGTGCCTTTAAGAATGCGCGTATCTAACAGCGGCCACATTGTGACAGTAATAAATGACCTCATATAATACCGTCCACCAGAGCAGTAGGTGATCCATCAGAGCCGAATACGAGTCTTCTTCATTTCACTGATATTAGTGGCCACATGTCGGACGGGGGAGGGGATGGGGGGGTGAAGACTAATTCAATATCAGGGACTGAAACAAAGGTTACCCTCCAGGAGCCTCCGGTCAGCCTCTGTGAGGCGCTCGTCCTGCCCGGCACTCCGCAGCAGAATCAAAAATGTATTCTGTGCAAATTACAAAAAAAGAAAAGAAACCTCCACCGGCCTCGTTCCGAATACAATCAGAGGAGCCGCGACCATCTGCACTGCAGATCAGATCCCCACAATTCACTTTAAGTAACTTCTGATAATGGTTGTCATGGATGATTCTGCAGCTTCAGCCTAAAAGAGAACGAGCGCCATAAATCAGCGCGACCTCTGTAGGAGCAGCGCCAGCAGCGCCGCCTCAATAGACTCTGCTGTAATAACGTATCAGTCAAGCTCACATTCACAGCCTCTTATAATTGAGTCCCTGAGACGAGGCCGAGGACCGCAGAGACTCCGCCAGGATGGACCGAGAGGCCGACAACCCACCTGCCTGTATAATATCATGGAATTTAAAGGAACATTCCAAGCAAAGCTAAAATGCAGGGAGTGAGAGGCGGAGCATGACCCAGGGATTCTCTCAGGAGCACGACTCAGGTCTTGCAGGCGTGGTACCATCTCCGCCTGGAATGTTCCTTTTAGGGAAGTTGACTCCGTTACCTGGAATGACGTATTTACATTTACATCTGCAATGCGCCGCCTCTCCCCAGGGCCCTATCGCATCCCAGGTTTACTTGGAATGTTGAGGGGTGTAGTTCGGCCTATATGTCTCTTTATGTGTCACGGTGCTCCTACCTGGTTACAGTGGGACCCCAGGCTCTGTAGCATTAAAAAGGGGAATAATTGAGGGATGAAGGAAAATAACTTGAGTCAAGACCTTGATATGAAATTCAACGGCAGGTTTACTTGAATAAACTTTCATCCAAACGATTTGCTGGCTTTGTCTTGGTTCCAGCAGGCTTTGGCATAAACTAGCAGGCAAACTTAATAACTCTGCTTTCTCTCTTTCTCTGCTGTACTGACAGGCTTGCTTAAATACTTGGCTTTCTTTATGCTGCACTAAACTCTGCTTAAGTCTGGGTTCTGTACTTTAGGTCTGTTTGGTATCCTTGGATGGGGTGTCTTTGGCTGTCATTCCCCTCCTGACACTCAGCAAATAACTTATCTTCAGCCGAAGAACAATTTCCTCTGACTGCTACTTCTTTCAGGTCTTCTTGGCTCCAACATGAAGTCTAAACTGGAATCAACTAGAACTGCACCCCTCCCTTCTGGTAGGAAGCAGGACTGGCCCACTTCTGCCCAAAGGGGGAGGGGGATAGAATGGAATGGTGAGCTTCATTCTATCTAAATCTAGCTTTGCCATATACGCTGCCACCTGCTGGTGAACCAGGCATATTACATGTAACAAACAGTTGCAGAACAATCACAGCATTGCACTGTAAAGGACCTGGAAAGAAATACTTAGGATGACATTTATGTTAACCATTAGAGACAGTAGCGGAGTGTAGTAATGGTAATACCACTCCGGGGTGTTACACATCCTCTACGTTCTTCCTGCTCCACGAAGCTTCCAGGAGCAGAACTTCTTCTGACTCTTCCTCTGATACCAGCAGACGGCGACCTCGTCCCAGTTCTCCTTATATCCCGTTCCTTCCACTTCTTACTGAAATGTTTTGCTTTTCTTTAGTTTTCTCTATTTATTCTAAGCAACAAAACTTTTTCCTTCCTTCCTTCCTTCCTTCCTTCCTTCCTTCTCATGCTCACAAATGTGTGCCACCTGTTCCGTGATCAGGGACCGAGCCAATGCTCGGGCACCGCCTGTGTGGCCGGTGCGGTCAGATCCGGACCCATTTAACTTGAATGTGTCCGTGATCTGTCCACACCCCAAAAATATAGAGCATGTTCTATTTTTTTGCGGTGCGGAGGCACGGACCAAAATGCCACAAAAGCGCTGGTAGTGCTTCCGTGGCCTTCTGCTCTGTATCTTCGTATTACAGATCCATTTAAGTGAATACGGTGAGCACATGGCCGGTGCCCGTATATAGCGGACCCGCTGTTCGTATGTTCATGTGCATGAGCCCTTGTTCTGTTTCTTCTCCTTCTCCTCTTTCTGGTCAGCCGCTGCCGGCGACCCCTCCGTACAGACCTCCTTACATGATGTGAATGACCTTTAAGGAGTAACAATTCGTGAATCTTCATCTGACACGAGCGCTGATGTCATCTGGTCACATTTTCACATGGAGGAGCATTAGGTGCGAGGCTGAAATCAGCGCGTCCATATCCCGGCACGGCGGCGGCTGCTCAGTATAGATACAGCGCTGACCTTTCATACCAATCAATGCGGGCGAGCGGCTCTGGTCTCCTCAAGCTTCATACTGGAAGATACACTCCTCAACATCAAGAAGGAAAGGCCCCGGAATTAGGGAAATCACAGGATCGGTAATCAGGTTAATGATATGGAAATTATGGAAAATGGAAACTAAATATTGAAAACATCTGATGTATCCAGTAGGGGGGTTATTAATGTGTCTGCGGAATGTTCTGCCGCACTGTGAAAAACGTGAATGTGAAAAACGCACAATATAGAGCTTGCTGCGATTTACACGCAACGCACAAGTGATGCGTGAAAATCACCGCTCATGTGCACAGCCCCATAGAAGTGAATGGGTCTGGATTCAGTGCGGGTGCAATGCGTTCAACTCACGCATCGCATCCGCGCGGAAAACTCGCCCGTGTGAAAGGGGCCTTACCTGGAGAAGAGATGGCACCAGGTGCACTATAAGAAGAAGGCGGCCTGGTCTGAGGAATCACATTACATCATGTGGACGGCTGTGTGTGCTTCACATACCTGAGGAAGAGATGGCACCAGGTGCACTAGGTAGTAATAATTCTCTTTATAATGTGTTACAGTAAAAGAAAAAATGCCCTGTTGTGTGGCAGTATAAAAAATACCTCCTCTTAGTGCCCCCAGTTGAGACAAGGTCCCCATAGTGCCCTATAATTTGCGCCAGTATAAAATACTCCTATATTGTGCCCCAATAGTGCGCCTCCCCTTATCCCCATGGTGCCTTACAATGTGCCAGTATAAAATGCCCCCATAATGTGTGCCAGTAGAATTCCCCTATATAATGACCCCAATAGTGCTCCTCTTCCCCCTTCTCCATAGTGCCCCCCATGTGTGTCAGTATATGAATGGGCCCCCTCACATGCCGGGCCCCTGTGCAGCTAAACCGGCTGTGTGTGTCACTTACCTGAGGAAGAAATGGCACCAGGTTCACTATGGGAACAAGGTAGCCAGGTCTGATGAATCGGGTTACATCATGTGGATGGCCGCGTGTGTGCGTCACTTACCTGAGGAAGAGATGGCACCGGGTGCACAATGGGATGAAGGTGTCCTGGTCTGAGGAATCATGTTACATCATGTAGACCTCCAAGTGTGTGCGTCACTTACATGGGGAAGAGATGGCACCAGGTGCACCATGGGAAGAAGGCGTCCTGGTCTGATGAATCAGGTTACATCATGTAGACCGCCGCGTGTGTGCGTCACTTACCTGAGGAAGAGATGGCACCGGGTGCACCATGGGAAGAAGGTGTCCTGGTCTGAGGAATCACATTACATTATGTGGACGGCCGTGTGTGTGCGTCACTTACCTGAGGAAGAGATGGCACCAGGTTCACTATGGGAACAAGGTAGCCAGGTCTGATGAATCGGGTTACATCATGTGGACGGCCGCGTGTGTGCGTCACTTACCTGAGGAAGAGATGGCACCGGGTGCACAATGGGATGAAGGTGTCCTGGTCTGAGGAATCACATTACATTATGCGGATTGTCAGTCCAGAACAAATCCAGAATAGCAAAACCTTCACAAATCAATAGGAAGCCTGGAGCCCGGTGAAGATGGGGCCACTCTGAACAGGTTTATACAGTGAAGATGTTGGAATCTTGGGACGAAGCGATTATATGGCGGCCGTGTATCATGACTGAGGCCGGGGTGTAGACGAGGTGTAAATACATACCACAGGCACCATAGGTAGGTAAGGGCTGCCGTGTTTTCTGACTGTAACATTAGGTGGGTGTGGCTTAAAAATGGCGCAGCTGTACCACCGGCAAACAATTCACGCATACCGCACTGGAAGCAGTTCTTTCTAGATTGTTCTATATGTCTGATATCATACAATTAACCATTTCATTTGCTGCATTCTGTGGCAATTTGTTACATGTACAGAAAGTATACCACTTAGTGCCAAAATATGTAGTCTTCAAGAGTGGGGGAGGGGCACATCCCAGTACCGGGTGGGGTTAACCTGGTTTTCATAGCCCCAGGGACTGGCACCTGGTGACTGGTTTCTCTGCTCTCATGGGCTGGAATCTTCTCCACATTAGACGCCATTTTGACTAAGCCCTTACTCTCTCTTGCCCCCACAATAAGCCCTAATATCTAGTTTTTGGATATGTTCTTTAAAACTACAGAGTTTGAAGGCACGTACAGCGTACAAGCAGCAGGTGTTCCTATCAGTCCAGGCGGTGACAGTCGGGTTAGGCTCTCATTACACTATTGTTACTTTCTTTCCCGCTGATGTTCCTATCAGTCCAGGCGGTGACAGTCGTCAGGCTCTCATTACACTATTGTCACTTTCTTTCCCTCCAGATGTTCCTATCAGTACAGACGGTGACAGTCGTCAGGCGCTCATTACACTATTGTCACTTTGTTTCCCTCCTGATGTTCCTATCAGTCCAGGCGGTGACAGTCGTCAGGCTCTCATTACACTATTGTTACTTTCTTTCCCGCTGATGTTCCTATCAGTAAAGGCGGTGACAGTCGTCAGGCTCTCATTACACTATTGTTACTTTCTTTCCCGCTGATGTTCCTATCAGTACAGGCGGTGACAGTCGTCAGGCTCTCATTACACTATTGTCACTTTCTTTCCCTCCAGATGTTCCTATCAGTACAGACGGTAACAGTCGTCAGGCGCTCATTACACTATTGTCACTTTGTTTCCCTCCTGATGTTCCTATCAGTCCAGGCGGTGACAGTCGTCAGGCTCTCATTACACTATTGTCACTTTGTTTCTCTCCTGAGGTTCCTATCAGTCCAGGCGGTGACAGTCGTCAGGCTCTCATTACACTATTGTCACTTTCTTTCCCTCCAGATGTTCCTATCAGTACAGACGGTGACAGTCGTCAGGCGCTCATTACACTATTGTCACTTTGTTTCCCTCCTGATGTTCCTATCAGTCCAGGCGGTGACAGTCGTCAGGCTCTCATTACACTATTGTCACTTTGTTTCTCTCCTGATGTTCCTATCAGTCCAGGCGGTGACAGTCGTCAGGCTCTCATTACACTATTGTCACTTTCTTTCCCTCCAGATGTTCCTATCAGTACAGACGGTGACAGTCGTCAGGCGCTCATTACACTATTGTCACTTTCTTTCCCCCTGATGTTCCTATCAGTCCAGGCGGTGACAGTCGGGTTAGGCTCTCATTACACTATTGTCACTTTGTTTCTCTCCTGATGTTCCTGTCAGTCCAGGGGGTGACAGTCGTCAGGCTCTCATTACACTATTGTCACTTTGTTTCCCTCCTGAGGTTCCTATCAGTCCAGGGGGTGACAGTCGTCAGGCTCTCATTACACTATTGTCACTTGGTTTCCCTCCTGAGGTTCCTATCAGTCCAGGTGGTGACAGTCGTCAGGCTCTCATTACACTATTGTCACTTTGTTTCCCTCCTGAGGTTCCTATCAGTCCAGGCGGTGACAGTCGTCAGGCTCTCATTACACTATTGTCACTTTGTTTCTCTCCTGAGGTTCCTATCAGTCCAGGCGGTGACAGTCGTCAGGCGCTCATTACACTATTGTCACTTTGTTTCCCTCCAGATGTTCCTATCAGTCCAGGGGGTGACAGTCGTCAGGCGCTCATTACACTATTGTCACTTTGTTTCCCTACAGGTGTTCCTATCAGTCCAGGCGGTGACAGTCGTCAGGCTCTCATTACACTATTGTCACTTTGTTTCCACCTGATGTTCCTATCAGTCCAGGGGGTGACAGTCGTCAGGCGCTCATTACACTATTGTCACTTTGTTTCCCTCCAGGTGTTCCTATCAGTCCAGGCGGTGACAGTCATCAGGCTCTCATTACACTATTGTCACTTTGTTTCCACCTGATGTTCCTATCAGTCCAGGCGGTGACAGTCGTCAGGCTCTCATTACACTATTGTCACTTTGTTTCCACCTGATGTTCCTATCAGTCCAGGGGGTGACAGTCGGGTTAGGCTCTCATTACACTATTGTCACTTTGTTTCCCTCCTGATGTTCCTATCAGTCCAGGTGGTGACAGTCGTCAGGCGCTCATTACACTATTGTCACTTTGTTTCCCTCCTGATGTTCCTATCAGTCCAGGTGGTGACAGTCGTCAGGCGCTCATTACACTATTGTCACTTTGTTTCCCTCCTGATGTTCCTATCAGTCCAGGGGGTGACAGTCGTCAGGCTCTCATTACACTATTGTCACTTTGTTTCCCTCCAGATGTTCCTATCAGTCCAGGGGGTGACAGTCGGGTTAGGCTCTCATTACACTATTGTTACTTTGTTTCCCTCCTGAGGTTCCTATCAGTCCAGGGGGTGACAGTCGTCAGGTTCTCATTACACTATTGTTACTTTGTTTCCCTCCAGATGTTCCTATCAGTCCAGGGGGTGACAGTCGGGTTAGGCTCTCATTACACTATTGTTACTTTGTTTCCCTCCTGAGGTTCCTATCAGTCCAGGGGGTGACAGTCGTCAGGCGCTCATTACACTATTGTCACTTTGTTTCCCTCCTGAGGTTCCTATCAGTCCAGGCGGTGACAGTCGTCAGGCTCTCATTACACTATTGTTACTTTGTTTCCCTCCTGAGGTTCCTATCAGTCCAGGCAGTGACAGTCGGGTTAGGCTCTCATTACACTATTGTCACTTTGTTTCCCTCCTGATGTTCCTATCAGTCCAGGGGGTGACAGTCGTCAGGCTCTCATTACACTATTGTCACTTTGTTTCCCTCCTGAGGTTCCTATCAGTCCAGGCGGTGACAGTCGTCAGGCTCTCATTACACTATTGTCACTTTGTTTCCCTCCTGAGGTTCCTATCAGTCCAGGGGGTGACAGTCGTCAGGCTCTCATTACACTATTGTTAATTTGTTTCCCTCCAGATGTTCCTATCAGTCCAGGCAGTGACAGTCGGGTTAGGCTCTCATTACACTATTGTTACTTTGTTTCCCTCCTGAGGTTCCTATCAGTCCAGGGGGTGACAGTCGTCAGGCTCTCATTTCACTATTGTCACTTTGTTTCCCTCCTGAGGTTCCTATCAGTCCAGGTGGTGACAGTCGTCAGGCTCTCATTACACTATTGTTACTTTGTTTCCCTCCAGATCTTCCTATCAGTCCAGGCAGTGACAGTCGGGTTAGGCTCTCATTACACTATTGTTACTTTGTTTCCCTCCTGATGTTCCTATCAGTCCAGGCGGTGACAGTCGTCAGGCTCTCATTACACTATTGTCACTTTGTTTCCCTCCTGAGGTTCCTATCAGTCCAGGGGGTGACAGTCGTCAGGCTCTCATTACACTATTGTCACTTTGTTTCCCTCCAGATGTTCCTATCAGTCCAGGCGGTGACAGTCGGGTTAGGCTCTCATTACACTATTGTCACTTTGTTTCCCTCCTGAGGTTCCTATCAGTCCAGGGGGTGACAGTCGTCAGGCTCTCATTACACTATTGTTACTTTGTTTCCCTCCAGATGTTCCTATCAGTCCAGGCGGTGACAGTCGGGTTAGGCTCTCATTACACTATTGTTACTTTGTTTCCCTCCTGATGTTCCTATCAGTCCCGGCGGTGACAGTCGTCAGGCTCTCATTACACTATTGTCACTTTGTTTCCCTCCTGATGTTCCTATCAGTCCAGGCGGTGACAGTCGTCAGGCTCTCATTACACTATTGTTACTTTGTTTCCCTCCTGATGTTCCTGTCAGTCCAGGGGGTGACAGTCGTCAGGCGCTCATTAAACTATTGTCACTTTGTTTCCCTCCAGATGTTCCTATCAGTCCAGGGGGTGACAGTCGTCAGGCTCTCATTACACTATTGTTACTTTGTTTCCCTCCAGATGTTCCTATCAGTCCAGGCAGTGACAGTCGGGTTAGGCTCTCATTACACTATTGTCACTTTTTTTCCCTCCTGAGGTTCCTATCAGTCCAGGCGGTGACAGTCGTCAGGCTCTCATTACACTATTGTCACTTTGTTTCCCTCCTGAGGTTCCTATCAGTCCAGGGGGTGACAGTCGTCAGGCTCTCATTACACTATTGTCACTTTGTTTCCCTCCAGATGTTCCTATCAGTCCAGGCGGTGACAGTCGGGTTAGGCTCTCATTACACTATTGTTACTTTGTTTCCCTCCTGATGTTCCTATCAGTCCAGGCGGTGACAGTCGTCAGGCTCTCATTACACTATTGTTACTTTGTTTCCCTCCTGATGTTCCTGTCAGTCCAGGGGGTGACAGTCGTCAGGCGCTCATTACACTATTGTCACTTTGTTTCCCTCCTGAGGTTCCTATCAGTCCAGGGGGTGACAGTCGTCAGGCTCTCATTACACTATTGTTACTTTGTTTCCCTCCAGATGTTCCTATCAGTCCAGGGGGTGACAGTCGGGTTAGGCTCTCATTACACTATTGTTACTTTGTTTCCCTCCTGAGGTTCCTATCAGTCCAGGGGGTGACAGTCGTCAGGCGCTCATTACACTATTGTCACTTTGTTTCCCTCCTGAGGTTCCTATCAGTCCAGGCGGTGACAGTCGTCAGGCTCTCATTACACTATTGTTACTTTGTTTCCCTCCTGAGGTTCCTATCAGTCCAGGCAGTGACAGTCGGGTTAGGCTCTCATTACACTATTGTCACTTTGTTTCCCTCCTGATGTTCCTATCAGTCCAGGGGGTGACAGTCGTCAGGCTCTCATTACACTATTGTCACTTTGTTTCCCTCCTGAGGTTCCTATCAGTCCAGGCGGTGACAGTCGTCAAGCTCTCATTACACTATTATTAATTTGTTTCCCTCCAGATGTTCCTATCAGTCCAGGCAGTGACAGTCGGGTTAGGCTCTCATTACACTATTGTTACTTTGTTTCCCTCCTGAGGTTCCTATCAGTCCAGGGGGTGACAGTCGTCAGGCTCTCATTTCACTATTGTCACTTTGTTTCCCTCCTGATGTTCCTATCAGTCCAGTCAGTGACAGTCGTCAGACTCTCATTACACAATTGTCACTTTGTTTCCCTCCTGAGGTTCCTATCAGTCCAGGAGGTGACAGTCGTCAGGCTCTCATTACACTATTGTTACTTTGTTTCCCTCCAGATGTTCCTATCAGTCCAGGGGGTGACAGTCGGGTTAGGCTCTCATTACACTATTGTTACTTTGTTTCCCTCCTGATGTTCCTATTAGTCCAGGCGGTGACAGTCGTCAGGCGCTCATTACACTATTGTCACTTTGTTTCCCCCTGATGTTCCTATCAGTCCAGGGGGTGACAGTCGTCAGGCTCTCATTACACTATTGTTACTTTGTTTCCCCCTGATGTTCCTATCAGTCCAGGGGGTGACAGTCGGGTTAGGCTCTCATTACACTATTGTTACTTTGTTTCCCTCCTGAGGTTCCTATCAGTCCAGGGGGTGACAGTCGTCAGGCTCTCATTACACTATTGTTACTTTGTTTCCCCCTGATGTTCCTATCAGTCCAGGGGGTGACAGTCGGGTTAGGCTCTCATTACACTATTGTTACTTTGTTTCCCTCCTGAGGTTCCTATCAGTCCAGGGGGTGACAGTCGTCAGGCTCTCATTACACTATTGTTACTTTGTTTCCCTCTAGATGTTCCTATCAGTCCAGGCAGTGACAGTCGGGTTAGGCTCTCATTACACTATTGTCACTTTGTTTCCCTCCTGAGGTTCCTATCAGTCCAGGGGGTGACAGTCGTCAGGCTCTCATTACACTATTGTAC